>NW_015547254.1:737922-772669 GCF_001515605.1 Sinocyclocheilus anshuiensis | reverse complement strand
AGTTAACAGCTAAAGTCTGTCTACACTGGACGCGACAAAGCGAGTGTTAAAAATCATTTTAATACGTCATAAATAGAACGAGGCATCAGTTTACTGTCGGGGATGTGTCGTGTCGTGTCACATCCCGTGCAAACAGTCACTGATTATAATGGTTTCTATAGTATTTTGTCGCACAGCTCGCGTCCAATTTAAACATGGTACACCTAGTTATCTATTGTGGTAATTTGCAGGTCGTGTCAAAAAGTTGTTGGTTTAGATAAATAGCTGTATTCTGTACGTTTGACTCGTGTACGATCATTTTCTTTCAAATACGATAATTTTGAGCTTCTGGTACGATACTTTGACATTTCCAATCTGGCAACACTGACCGCCACATACACCTTTCTTTTCAAGGAAGTGATGGCCTCGAGTTAAAAAAAACCCAGCGGTAAGCACGGACATAGGTACCGTTGCTGCAGTGACGTCTAGTCAAAAATGTAACAGACTTGTGAAGTGATGCCCAACTGGCAGCTGCACAAAAATCATAAAGCATGCCCATGACGTTTCCACGGCCCTCATAGAGCACCCAAGCACCCATGTGGGTATTAGTATTAGTCCTTAACGGGCATATGTAGACATAGCTGTCTACAATCCAATGCGAAAGATGCCATTCAAATAGCGGCTTCACATGGGGCAGAGTTGGTAAAAATGACAAAAAGCTTGGTCACAGCCTGCTCAATGCACCTGAGTACAACTCGTACAAAGCATGAAATCTCCTGTCTTCCTCTGAGTCAGAGATTTGACAGGGTGGGCAATTTGAACAAGAGCACAAGGTATCCACCGACAGTGCATAAAGATCACATGCACTTCTCTGATGCCAGTACCAACCACAGGGTAGCATCCTTAGACTCAAGGATTCTAAAGGCTTAAAAAATGAAGAATACCCAAGCATTTAAGGAACCGAAAGGCAAGTATGTGCGGGCTTTGGCGCAGCACTATCAATGCCCTCATGACAAGCTGAAACGGCCATACAATAAACTTCCAGTGTGGAATGGGAGTGACCTTCCTTTGGAAAGTCAGTAACACTACAATCACTTATACGGATCTTCGCCTGCACTAAGTTTCAAATACACTCTACTTCAACGCAATGCTCTTCAAAATGCAAGCATTCTTGTCAGATCAATCAGATTCCCACTCTCAACAGGCAGGCACTAGAAACCACAGTTCCAGCCAAGGGTGCAGAATCTGCCTCCTTCCTGGGAAAGCAGGTCCCTGCATAGGGAAAAGACACCATGGTGTCCTTAACAACAATGTCATGATGCTCACGTACCATGCCTTTGCTGGCCAAGAAGCCACCAAAATCAGTGACAGACTCTTGCCGCCGCACCCTGTCCAGGGTGAGCTGTATCAGTTCCCTTGGCAGGAATGTGTACAGCAGAGTCCTGGGCTATACATGCGACAGGGTATGCATTTGAAACACTGCTTGTTCCATGCTGTCTGCAGCCAGGAGCAGGTCCCCAAATAGGCAAACAATCCTGTGCTCAGATGGCACAGCAGTGCCACACCGCTTCTGCACATCCTGGAGATATGTGTGACACTAGGAACCAAAAGTGTATAGGTAACCTGCTCGACGGAGACCTCAGAAATTTTCTGTGCCCCGGGTGGCCATATGCATCCGGCAGATCCACCGATGTAAGCCAATCCTGTGGATTGCAGAGAGCATGACAGGTGACATATTGTAAGGATTTTGAATGTGTAATACCTTAATTGTTTGTTCAACATTCATGAATCTAAGCTAGGGCAGAAAACCCCCCTTTTCTTTAGTGAGGAGGAAGTAACGGCTGAAAAACCCTCTTCTTCCATCTTCCCTTGTAATACCACCTAAATTGCCACCTTGCTGAGGAGAACAAGGATTTCCTCCCTCAGCACTGGGGAAGCCCTCTTGGACAACAAAATTGCAATTACTGAGCCGAACCGGGTGGTGCACGAAAGAAAGCGCAGCTGATAGCCCCACTGGAATCGTGCGAAGAACCCACAGTGTTAGTGCGCGTGTACGCCACTGCTCCAGGCTGACAGGGAGGATCCCCGGCATCACTGTGGGGAACTCCTGTGTCCTTTTGCAATCATTGCTGGATATTGCACATCACTGCATTTACCTCGTCTGTTGGCACATGGCCCGATTGTGAGGTAAATAGTTCCAATGTATTGTGATTGTTGACAAATCAACAGATGAGACTTTGTATGATGAACGCACACTTTCTTTAATTGACAACATTAAAACCGAACCCACTACCTTGCAGGGTCCTTTTTACACAATCTGGATATATTGGCAGGCAGGTTCTCGCCAGTTTCTACAGGAGTCAAACAGAACCCACAAGCTTCTCTGTATCAGAGGAGGGTCAAGCCACTCCACTGACAAACTTTGCTGCCATTCTTCAAAACAGACCCATGCAAGGGCCCTACATCACTTCACTTCCATCCACCGTCTCGAAGAGTGGGGAGGGGAGCCGCGATCTGCCTTGCTTGGAGGATCAGAATCAGAACATTCCTTGTCCGCATCCAGTGAGAAAGTTAAAGTGCTGCTCAGACTCAGGGGCAGCCAGAGGAACCTTGTAAACAGACTTTCCTCTGCCTCCACACGATCGTCCTAACTATCTGTGGCATCCCCAACAACGGTGAGAGCCGCATCAGGATAAGCCCCAGAAGACTGGAGTGGACTGTGTCTGGCCACTGCCCCACCAAGCACATGCTACACACTGCGTGAGTGTGTAACGATAGAGCTGCTTGGCTAGAGAGAGCCAACCTAGCGTGGACAACTCCCAAACACTCCGGACAGTGCTTGTGACCATAAACACCCAGATGCCATAGGACAGGGGTGAGATCTTATGCTCAGACATTTCTCATGAAAAAAGTTTATCCATTTGTTAGCTGTGCTAAACTCGAGCTAAAAACCTCTCTTTTATGCCTTTTTCTTCAACAAGTGTCACTACCGTGGGTTGAATGTGGCATGATGGTGTTCTAACAGCGTGGTGAAGAGATGAAGAACAAAGGGAATGTCATTGGCCTTTCAGGCGTGAATAAAGGTGTCTTCAGCAAATGGCACAAGAGCGCGATATCCCATAGTCATGTGTTGTACCCCTATGGTTGTACCGAGTGAACTGACTGAATGGGAACTGCACGATTCACTGACTGATGACTCTGTTAACTCACCAGGGAAAGAACCTGTTCATATGAGTCAATTGTTCGTGATTTGGAGAATGCAAGGCTTGCGCTTCCACAGCTTCTCTTATATGTGACAAAAAAAACATTTCTCCTGACTAGATTTTAACTCATTGCTTCAGATTCATACTGGTGAGTAAATGATGTCAGAATTTAATTAATTCTATTCGAATTTACACCATACATTCATCAGGTTTTTAAGGGATTACCAAACTTTGAATAGCAGCCTACGTGAGAAAGTGTCAAAGGGCTCACACAGGCTCAGCAAGAAAGATCGTTTAAAATTACTGAGCTAAAAGATGAGCTTTGTGTGATTTGGTTCACTTATATGCTGTCTTAAAAAGTGAAAGCCAACATTCACCAGCGGGCTTATAAGTGGAGTTTGATTTGTGCTTTCTCCGGCCGGGTTTGTTTGAAGTGCACTTCAGAGAGTCAGAGTTACAGGTTAGGAAATGAGCTGAGGTGGAGTGTTATCTTTAGATTAAAGACAGGAAAGAACGGAGAGGACTAACACATTTACAGCATGTGTAGATCTTACCTTATTTAAACCCCAAATCATTCAGTTTGCCAAAGAGCACATTGTGCATCAGTGCACAAGTGTGTATGTGAAAGAAAATCTGTGAAGGGTGAACTACACAGATGTGCTCAAATAGATATGTTCTGAATTAACTATAGGAATGGCAAATGGATATTTAGAATAATCCCATACGTGTTAATTTAAGTGTTAATGTAACTGTAAGGGTGTGTGACCTTGTAAACTCCATCAGTCCCGTGATCCCTCATTGCTAAGAAGTCCACACCCACGCCTCTGAATATGAGCCAGCTCTGTCCAGCTCCACTGCCTCCAATATGGGGAATCCATTCCTGTTCCACCTCAGCAAGCACCACGTGGATCCATTTCAACTCTGTCCAAAGACTCCCCAAACGTTAGTCTGACCCTAAAGTTTCCATATATACATGCCAAGAACACAGGCAGACTTGACTAAATGCAATTATTGTGGGTTTTGTTTGTATATTATAGTTGCAGCTATTGTCTGGATGGAAAGTGTGACTAGTGACGCGTGCTGTTAAATGTGTTTAAAGACTCTTGTTTGAATAGTTTTTATTCTAGCAAGTTAAACTAAAAGCTATTTGTGTTTTAGCACTTTCAAATAATATTTATATAGATATAGCTTTAAATTGTCATCCTGTCTCATATGCGCATGTGCAAAACAAATATTACTAACTGAACACAACTGTCCTGTGGCCTTAAATGTTTGCATACAGAAAATTAAATGACGAAAGACACTTGTTAAGTTTTCATCATGCACAATGACATACGGTCAGTTCTGAGGTTTGAGTTTTGTTCGAGGTGATTAAATCAAGTGTTTTAATAATCATAAATAAGTGGAAGTATATTTATAATAAAATGTCACGTAATACTTTGTGCAGTATGTGTAATTCTAAAGGGGTGGTTGTTTGCGATTTCTCTTTTTTAACGTTAGTGTGATATAGATATAGCTTTAAATTGTCATCCTGTCTCATATGCGCATGTGCAAAACAAATATTACTAACTGAACACAACTGTCCTGTGGCCTTAAATGTTTGCATACAGAAAATTAAATGACGAAAGACACTTGTTAAGTTTTCATCATGCACAATGACATACGGTCAGTTCTGAGGTTTGAGTTTTGTTCGAGGTGATTAAATCAAGTGTTTTAATAATCATAAATAAGTGGAAGTATATTTATAATAAAATGTCACGTAATATTTTGTGCAGTATGTGTAATTCTAAAGGGGTGGTTGTTTGCCATTTCTCTTTTTTAACGTTAGTGTGTAATGTTGCTGTTTGAACAAACAATATCTGTGCAAAGTTGCAGCGGAAAGTTCAATGCAAACGGAGATATCGTCTTTTAAAATTCTGGCAGTTTAATGCCTACAAAAACGGCTGGTAGGGACTACAAGAAGATACTTCCTGGGTTCGTGACATCACAAACCCAGATATACCCCACCCTCGGGAAAAGGCAGCAAAGGGGGCGAGGCCATGATGCGCTGCTTTAAAGAAGAGGAAGAGAAAACTAGAGGTGCACGTAAAAATCTATTCATATATGAATCGCGATTCTGTCTTCTAAGGATTCTAATGGATTCACAAGTTTCAAAATCAATGTTCTAAAGCAGCAGTTCTCAATCCTGTTCGTCGCGTCCCCCTGCTCTGCACATGCTTTGCATCTCTCTCTCATTCAGCTCAGCTATAACAATGAACTGTTCCAATTACACACTTATTTTCACATAGCTATAAGAAGCGTTAAACATGGACGCACGCGCGTGCAGTTGCCGTACTGTATTAAAGCTTTAATCAGGATAAAACTGTATATTAAAAGCCAACATAAGCAGTAGCATTTACAAATCACAGCGTATCTAAAAGTATGAGACAAAAAAAAACAAAACAGGCCTACCATTAAAAGCCGTGCTTGCACAGGTTCTGCACGATCCTCTTCAATAATATCCTCTGCTTCTCAATTGGGCTCAAACTGATTATTAATTAATTGATTGATTAATTGATTAAGCGATATTAACGACGCCTTTGTTTACAATACAACCGGAGCACATGCCGCCGAGGTGAGGGGCGGGATGCTTAGATGCGCACTAGAGGCATTCCCTTTGTTAGCCAATCAAAACACACTGGGCTAGCTAACCAATCAGAGCCCATCGCCTATTTCTGAGGGAGGGGCTTCATAAAAGAAAGAAATGATCAGTACGTTTTTCAGAGAAGGGACAGAGCAGTATGGAATAAAGGTAAATTATGTGAAAAATAATGCTTTTTTTTTTTTTTTAAATGAAGCATTAACACAAGTTAGACTGCATCCCATAAACACAATCAATTCTAGAAAAAAAAACAGTGAACCACCCCTTTAACAATAACAATTTCCACAAAATTGATGATTTCCTTCACTGTGGAACGTCATGTTCAGCCTGTTAACATTTCTCTATTACACTTGTTAACAGCCTGTAAATGTCTTTTGAACTGGCAGCACTTCATCTGTCAACAACTTGAAGAATATTAAAATTTTTATTCATTTAAATTATGTTGACAGGCACTGTAACTTACTGTCACTCATCATTATCAGCATCCCCCTCAGAGAGACCAGCAAAATGACTTTTATCTTTTAGAGTAATTTGACTGTAAGACTGTGATTTATTTATTTATTTTTTATGTTTTGGAAGGAAATTAATACTTTTATTCAGCAAGGATTCATTATTGATCAAGTGACAGTAAAGACATTTCTAATGTTACAAAAGACTTATTTTGACAGTTATTTCGATCTTCTGTTCATCAAAGAATTATAAAAATATGTATCACAGTTTCCACAAAAATATTATGCAGCACAACTGTTTTTGACTTTTCGTGGGCATTAAATCAGTATAATTAGAATGATTTCTGAAGGATCATGTGACACTGAAGACTGTAGTGATGATGCTGAAAATTCAGCTTTGCTATCACTGGATTAAATTACATAATAAAATAATTAATTATAAAAAATTGTGATAATACTTCACAATATTACTGTTTTGTTTTGTTTTTTGGATCACATAAATACAGCCTCTGTGAGCATATAGGTGACTTCTTTCCAAATTTTACCAACCCATTATATAAATATAATTTATAGCTGTTCAATCATGACGTCAACAGCCTAATTCAGCATGGGTTCCAGTATCTACTATATTTAATAGAAATATGAACATGTGCGTAGATTTTTATGACTACATGTCTTTCTGTAAGTGCAAACACTTAGCATGGAAACTATGCAAAGATTTATGCATGCAGCCCTTGGTCTCAGTTTCGTCATGAGTGTTGAGAGTGATGAAAGTCTGAGCACTTAAAAGCTATGTGTAACAGGAGCACTCGGGTTTATTTTAGCCATTAGCTGCATGTCTTCATTTGAGAGCACCACACATACCGCTGACAGCAGTACTCAGCATCTCTTACAAACAACCCAGTGACACTTCACAGTCTCTAAAAATATTTATTATAATTAATATGTTTCATATGTAAAAGACACATAGCACCCTACTCTCAGAGAGAGGCACATTCAAACTCAAATATTCATTCAGTTTCACAAACACACATATCGTACACAAAAATAGATCTGATGTGCATGTGAAATTGCCCACAGAAACGGCTAAAACAGACATGCTCCCTGTCAGGACAGACATTGCTACTTTTCCTATAGGGGTAGAAACCATTCTACCTTAAACTTTAAAGGGATAGTTTACAAAGAAAATGAAAATTCTGTCAACATTTACTCTCAGTGGAACACAAAAGACGATATTCTAAAAAACTGTTTTTGTCCATACAATGAAAATCAGTGGGGTCCAAAACAACAACACTATTATAACTTATTTTATTATTATTCTATTATTTTAGTATTATATTTTTAGGATTATATTATATACTATTATATTATTTATTCATATTTTGAATTGTTTTATTTTTAAATGTTGCTTTAATTTTAGTTTAGGTTTTAGCAATTGTGTTATGTGCTTTTGCCATGTTTTACTTATTTTAATATTTTTATTTAGCTTAAATTTATTTTTAATTCAGTTTTTGTTTAACTTTAGTATATTTCAACTTAAACTTTAGTTATTTGCCAAGGCAACATTTTTTGTTTTTGTTAGAATTTTTTTTCCATCTAATATATAATTTTAGTTTAACTAAGCAGTTTTGCTATGTGCTTTTGCCATTTTATTAGCTTAAGTTAAATATTTCTATTTAGCTTTTATTTCAGTTTTAGTTGAAGTAACTTGTTTTATTTCAGTTAGTTGCCAAGGCAACATTTCTTATTTTTATTTACAATTTTTAAGTTCAAGTTTTTAATCTAATATATAATTTTAGTTCATTTTATTATTTTATTTTTTTCCATTTTAGTTTCAACATTTTAATTTTTTCATGTAATATGTATATTTTATTTCAGCTGTATTTCAATTGATAAAAATTATTTTTAGTAGTTTAGTTTTAGTTAACAATAACAACACTGACTTGCATTGGATGAAAAAAACCAGACATTTTTAAAATGATATTTTTTTTGTGTTCCGCAGAAGAAAGAAAGTCATAAAGGTTAGAAACAACATTTTGGAGTGAACTACCTTTTTATCTTCCAACTCTAAAAGCCAAATAACTCAGACTGGTGGTTTTAAATCAGGCAGTGTTTAATTTCATTGTGATTTTTCTGCCAGTCTGAGATCTAATACAGGAGTTTTAGAAGTTCAGAAAGGTGATGGCCTTCTCCTGGAGGAGCCTGGGACTTTTCTTTTCTCACTAAACTGCCGCCTTTGAGCGTGCTGAAAGAAACCCACTCCAAATGAAATGCCCTGGAACCCTTTTGGTACTCCTTGAGTTTACCTTATGCTAACAGAGGGGAAGAAAAGTGGCACACATACACAGTCCTTTCACAAGGCAGAGACTTAGTGAAGGGGAACAGTTGGCAGACAGTTTTTACTGCGTAATTGACTCTGGTGCTTTCTGAAGACCGCTGATCTGAGCTACACACATCTTCGCACATTGCTTTCCCAAACACAGGCCTATATTTTTGTATATTTTCTATTCAGTTCCTTGGCAATGCGAAAATGACTTTGGTTCTGCAGAATGTGAGTGTGTATATGCGAAAGTGTTAGTGTGTGTGTGTCTACTGTATGTGCATGTTTTGCAGTGGGCAGGAGGGTGGAGCGTCACAGTCTGTGTCCTGTGTTCACTTCATTAGATTTTAAGCATCCAACCGGGAGCTAGGACTGTTTTTCACATTACAGCACCTGTGATTCCCATTACACACAATATATAGTGCACTACACACACACATTTTCACATACTGCATCTCATAAACCAACACACCTATACAGTCACGCACAGAGCACACATGCACGGTTATACAACTCAAATATACATCACATATGTACACACACGCGCTTAATTTACAATGGCACTGTTAGCACTTTTCAAGGCATGTTACACACACACACACATCCAGTAATTTTTTAAGCACTGTGTCCTTTAAATCACAGAAAACAATGTTGTGTTTGATAAAGCACCAGTTGGAGTCTCATTTGTGAAGGTTGCAAGCCATGACCCTCAATTTTGTGCCCTGAACTGATTCTTTGTGTGTTCGTCTTGTGATTTCAATTCAGACTTGCATCCTGGTCCCATCTGCATTCACATGGTAACCGGAGGGTATTTCTGATCCCCCGTCACACTGGCCACACTAGCCACGCTGGTTGGCGGAGGGAACGGAGACTGCAATGGGCGGTAGCCCGCTTGAGCGGGATCTAGGAAGACAGGAGCCGGAGTAATAGGGTGGGCGAAACCGATGTACTGAGGATGTAGGAATTGGCCTTGGTGAGGAAGAATTTGAGTGGCTTGCTGGCAGTTAAGCACTGAGAAGTTGGTAGGCATGTTCATGTAGACATTGGCATCCGGCGGAAGGCAGCACGAGGCCTGGGTGCGGAGCAGAGGGGCGGGTGCAGGACGGAAAGCGGCGGGTGGAGCTGAAGAACTGGAGGAAGTGGCCGTGCTCGATTGGCGGGAGGACGAGCCTCGTGAAGTACCTGTGCTGGCCATCATGGGAATCGTCTCGAGGACGCGGCCGCTGCTGGACCCTCCTCCTGAGCCGCCGCCTGATGAAGGCTCCTGTTTGGGACGTTTTAGAACGAGCCATTTTAGGTAGGCGTGGCTGACTCTTAACTTTTTTTTTAACTGTTTTGCGAAACTTTCTGACTGAATCATTAAAAAGAACCTGTTCATAAGAGTTATTTGTTTGCAAATCAGACATTACGGCTCGTGCTGTGTTTGTTGTTGTGTACAGGAAATACTAGCGCACATTCAGATGATATCTGATAAAACAAAGCTTGTATAGATTTTAAATTATTGTTGCTGTTTTTATTTTTTTTATTACATTTGCCATCATTAACTAACATCAAGTAACTGGTGGCAGTTTACTGGCCAAAATCTAAAGAACGAACTCAAATGTGCATCGCCTTTCTGCTTCAGAGTAAATCTTTGGGATTTTTTTTTTGGCCTGTTTTATCATCCACTAGGTGACAATCAGATCACTTAGAAAAGTAATCTCATCAACAAGCAAGCTGCTAGATTTGAGGTATCATTCATAAAGTACAGTTTAATACCTTGTTTTTAAAATGTGATGCTTGTAATGCAACCTTCATAATGTATTTAGGTCATCCAGCTGTATTCATTGCCACCGATACAAGGACATGTAATGTTATAATGTGTATCAGGCCTCCATAATGTCAAAAATAGAGAAAAGTGCTGGCTGGACATGGGAGGACTTTGGGGAGTTTTGTTTGTATATAGCCCTTGAGCAATGTTTTTCCTTCTCAGAAAGCACACATCCGTTTCGAATTCCAGTATGCATCCGAAGCAATTGTACCCCCACTGCCACGAGGAAGACTAGAATATCAGTAGTGTGACTGAGCTCAATGTAACTTTTACACCTTTAAAAATAACAATAAGCAAGTTTGAAGCCTAAAGCATTGCTGAACCTTGTTGATGTGTCACAATATGCCATGCGTGTGTATCTGTAAATCAGAGAACAGAGTGCTCGCATGTTTCCATCCTGCTCACAGATGGGTAACCTGCCGGCTCATGTGAGATGAAGGGATCTGAGAGAGAAGCAAAAATGAAAGACGGGATGTTCCACCAGTGACTCGTCCCCAGGGGTCTGGGGCCCCTCATTAACACTTATTAAGACAGGTTTGATCTTCTCTAATCTCCTGCAACCAGTGCTGACCTTTCTGCCCTTACTACCTGACCGTGTGCATGCTTTTTCCGACAGATAATTCTGCATTAAGAGTGACCTTTATAGCTTAATTAGACATCTGGGCCCGTATTCACAAAACATCTTAAGGCTAAAAGTATCATAACTCGCCGATTTAGGAGAAAATCTTAAAAATAATGGCCGTGTCAGTCCTAAATTTAGGACTCCTACATTTTTGCTCTAAGAGTATTTCACAAAGTGTTTTAGCACTAAAACTAGCTCCTAAATCTGTGAAACGATAGGAGTAGTGAAGAGGACTCCTAAGTCACTAAGACCAAGCCACAAACTATCCTAAAGTGGCTGTTGCTGGCAATCTGCCTTGGAACATAAACATTTTAGAAACATTTGATGATAATGACCTTTTAAAAAGGCATCACCTTTGGTTTTGGAGGTTACCCCAACTCCTAATTTTCCTTTGATTATATCCTTGTTTTCATTAACCAGTTGGGCAAGAAGTAACAGCTGTTATTGCATCCGTTTTTTTATTTATTTTTTATTTTTTATGTTTGCATGTATTACTTTCAGCCAGGATTATTCTACTCTGTTAATTAAAAGGCTGTTTATATGCATATCCGCTAACTGTTTTTGAGAAGCATACATGTAAGAGGCTCAGGCTGACAATAAGCTGAACATATACTTGTTTAATTAGTGACACTTATCCTGCATTTTAAAATCTTTATTTGAATGTGGCAATTAACTTTTTTTTTTTTAAACCTTTATTTGAATACGGCAACATAATATTGTGCCCTACAATATTTCTATGAATAAATCTCTGAAAGAGACTATCAGCCAATCACTGTGGGCATAGTTAGTAAGCATGCTGACATCATCCATAGCAACAAGGTCAACCCCGCCCTTGTCTCAGCAGCTTTGTGAATAGGTTTTAAGAGAAAACTCTTAGCTAAAAACTTTAACTGCTAATTAGGAGAACTCTTAGTGGTTAGATAAAATGTTTTGTGAATACGGGCCCTGATCGCCTGGGGGAAGCTTTCAGCATTTACTTTGTTGCATCTGGTCAGGATCTCTCACCCTCATAATTGAGTTGAATCAAATCATCTATAATAGCCATGCAAACTGGCTTTTGATTTTATTATAGGAGCAAAACAGATTTCACTTACAGAGCCATAACCTAAAAAATGCAACCATTGTTTAACAATTTATTATAACGTTATTGAATCAAAGACATGATTGCTGTGCAAAAATGGCAGGGGAGTAATTTTTACAGGAGCTCTTTTGGTAGTTATTACTATAACAGTGGAATTTTTCAGTAAATGACCTGAATTTTGGCAAGCTTTACGTTTGTGTGCATGTTTTGAAAATCAGTGCTTTTTTGGCAGTTGAAACACCCCTTTTTTTTTTAAACACCCTATTCACAGTTACACACAAATGTGTGTGGAAAAACAATAGAGAATCTGTTGTACAAATTATTTCTAAAGATTTATTGTTCCTCAGAGATGCTTCTTGTTATAATTCAAACTGTTAGTGGTAACAAAAGGTGTCTAATGAAATGGAAGGCAACTCAGTCAAGCCAGGAATTTTACAATAGTTTTGTTAAAACATGTAAAATATATATTTCTTTACTCTTTGTATCCTTTAGATAATTATGGATGTTTTTCCACCACGGGATAATTGCAACATTTATCTCACAATTCAGATATTTTTTCTTGCAAGTCCAAAAAAGTCAGAATTGTGTGATCAAATGTTGACATTACTTTTTTTATTTTTAATTCCACAGCGGGAAAAAAAAAACAGAATTCTGAGATGTAAAGTCAGAATTCTGAGGAAAAAAGTCAGAATTGCGAAATGTGAACTGGGAATTGCGAGAAAAACATAACTGTGAGATAAAAAGTCACAATTACCTTTTTTATCCCATGGCATCCGTTCAATTTAACATATATTAAAAAAATTACAAAAAAAAAAAGATAAAAGAAAAAACTGTGTAGGCTACATGTAAACCTGATTTATTTGTATTGTTATAGTCAAATCAAGAATGTTATTAGTGATCTGAAGTTCACTGCTACAGGATGACAGCAAAGCCCTTCTCGTGTCCTTAAAAGGATTTGGGGCCCCTTGACATGAATTCACACCTGTTGCATTATTGTCCAAGTGGAGCCAAGTCTTCAACTGCCAGACAGGCTCTGTCAAACTTCATGCCCACATGCTGTAGCAGACTACCATTTCCTCTTGCCTTTCAGATATGCATCATTAGAAGAGCCTAAAAGCTCTTTATTTCTTAAAAATAATAATAATAATAATAATAATAAACATTAATTTTGTTGTTTTTGTTTTTTAGGTTATAGGTAGTTGTTAGAACTCATAAAATCTACCCTTGTATCAATTCGGGGGAGAATATTTGATTTATTAGGTTTATAAGTTGTCATTTCATACGTTCAAGTTCAAGTACATTTTGCCGTTTACTATTTAAATTTAGCCGAAAAGTCTATATTGTGCTTTAATAGCAAGGTTGTGACAACTTACCCCATACTGTGATTTTGTTCAACTGTTGCTTTTTTAGGGTCAGTAACAGTGGAAATATCCGAGACGTTAGAGTATGTGTTTATATAGAAATTGAAAAAAATAAACCTACTCTGAGAAACATTCACTGGAGTAAAAAAGTGACAACTAGCCCCAGTGTCCCCAATTTGGTTCAGCTGAGAGGAAATTTGTGAACTTCAGTTGAATTAAAAGTTTTTGAGCTTGCACAAAGTCAGAGGAAATTATGCACCGGCGAGGGTTATTTTATGACCGAGGTTATCAGCACATCGCACTGGAGATCCGGTCAGTCAAGTCTGAACTTGATCCTCGTGGGGAACCGGACGACTGGAGTTCGTTACTGCTACAAACACAAACTGCAGCTATTTATAACCGCGCGCAGTACAATTTACCATTTGTGAGTGAGTGGACGGTTAGGTGCCAAGTTGGATGCCAATTTAACTGCAGCTGTCAAAACCTGGATAAGCAATGACATTTAACCCTTATATTTAGGGATGGGAATTGTCAGTAATTGAACTATTCCGTTTCCGATTCTTTATAACGATTCCGGCTAATGATTCTTTTAGTACTTTTAAGGAAGAAGAAATATCCCACTGCATTTACAGCTCTCAACAGTCTACTGACAAATGATCATATTTCAGATTTCAATAAATCAGCTGTAACTGATAGAGAGACTCAGCGAGTGAGTCCGATTAATTTAGTAACCGCTCCAATTGATTCAGAGATTCACTAAAAGATCCTGTTCATAATAATCATTCGTTCGGGAATGCTAGAGCCCGTTCTAAATAAGCGCTTCTCGTTTAGATTGATTCTTGGAGATAAATAAGGAAGAAGAAATATCCCACTGCATTTACAGCTCTCAACAGTCTACTGACAAATGATCATATTTCAGATTTCAATAAATCAGCTGTAACTGATAGAGAGACTCAGTGAGTGAGTCCGATTAATTTAGTAACCGCTCCAATTGATTCAGAGATTCACTAAAAGATCCTGTTCATAAGAATCATTCGTTCGGGAATGCTAGAGCCCGTTCTAAATAAGCGCTTCTCGTTTAGATTGATTATTGGAGATAAACATCCAAACAACATTAACCTTAAGCGTTTTTGTAACCTAATTTGGACACGAAACTCAACCCAACTTTCTCATTTAGTGGGGCTTTTACGCACAGAACGCCTGAGGGACACAAAACATTTAAGTGGGTCGATAGACGTTACACGCTGTTGCTGATGTAAAACTTATTGAATTAAACCATTTAAACGTAGCTGGTGTACAATTTGATTACACGGTATAATTGACTAATTTGTTTCAGACAGAGGAAGTTACTCTACCAGAAAATAATGCAGACTTCAGCTTACCTGCCCCAGAATTTTTCTCGTCCTTGTTCCCAGTGTTGATGTCTTGTGTCTGCTTATCGTTATCACATGCGCCCTGGTCCAGGCGAGCTTCTGTGCTGGAGCAGCAGTATCTGAGCTCGCATTTGCCGCAGCAGATGATGGACTCTGCGCTGTCGAAGCGCTCCGGACACTGAAAGCCGTCTCTCCATGCACCCTGCGCGTCATGAAAACCGTGACAATATTCTCCACTCGCCTTCACGTTAATGATGGTCAAAAGTGTCGATACCACCGAGACGGCCATCGGGAATCCCGTGCATCCCCGCATACTGTCAACAAACCTCTGCGACTAAAATACCTCAGGTTTTGGTCTAGACCTAAGTTAATGACTCGGTAAATGAAACGAACAAAACGAGGAGACGCTGCAAAAAGGAACCAACTAAGGACTTTGGAAATGTCATTGGGCAGAGAAATTCCAAAGTTAATTCAATAGATCCAGCAGAATTGCTCCAGACAAGTATCCACTGTTGCCCCCAGCCGTCACAAGACTTCCAGTAGCGTCGTTTCGGACTGAAAGTAAGGAGGACACACATGAAAACGCATAAAAGCCATAAGGGATGGGGTTTTATACTCATAAACCATAAATTCAGAATATCCCATATTCCTGCGAGAAACCTCCAGGACTTCAGACAAACTTTGCATCAAACCAACTCTTCATGTCGCCACTTCTCAAATGTCTTCCCTTGAGATACGGAGCAACTACTGACTTCACTTGTAATCCATACGCTCGATTCCTCAATGTGTTCTCACGTTTTTTTTTTTTCACCAGTCAAAGAAGTTTTTCCACATTAATCCATATCATGCGACTTTCAGTAAAAGTTTTGGGAGGTCCGGCTCATTAATATTTAAAAGAGCACTCAACTGCAACAACTGATTTCGTCAGCTGTCAATATCTCAAGCAGGACCAGTGCATAGTGAGGATTTGGCATTGATAGACTGAGAGTGACCCACTGACAAATTCTCCTTCATCCAGGGGGTAACTGCCTACCCGTCAGGCGGCGCATGCGCAGTTCCGTGCCTTAGTTGACTTTTTGCTTCTCCGCCAGTTGCACAGTGCAAACAAGTGTCATTGTATGTTGACGGGGCCCCTGGGCGTTTCAGGAACGGCTTCTGTGCGATGGGTGTTTAGCGGTGCCCGTGGGGATCTCCCTGAGCACAAAAGGGACGGAAACGCCGTATTGTAATGCATTTAGCTCACCGGTGGCTCACATCCATTAGAGCCCGCAATTAGGACTAAAAGATCGCTTGTGTGAATAATGGGCCACTATCAACAGCAAGCAGAAAAATAACCTAGTTTTATTTCATTAATATATTAACATAAAATTAATGTACAACGAACATGTTACATTCCAATAGTAAAATAAAATATAAAAAGGCATAATATGAGCAGGCTGCAATCCTACAACAAACTGATGGGGAAAATAATTTCATTTTATTAATGCATTAATATAAATAATACTAGAATAAATAATGTACAGCGAACATCATGTTACATTCAAACTGTAAAGTAATATAAAGAGCATCATGTTAATACAAATATAAATATTATAGATATTTATAGGCCACTGTCAACAGTGAAATGACAGAAAAATAACATTTAAAAAAAATATTTACTAGACAAATGTAGTAGTGTAGTGCAATCTGGTATTACACTGAAACAACGTAACTTTTAAGTAGACAGCGCACTCTGGTGGATATTAAACGGTCTTGGTCTTCTTTTGTTTGTGAAACAAGTGATAAAAATAAAATTATATTTAACAAAGACAATATTTAGCTTATCTATATTTAGCATATATAGCCTTTTAAGACATTCTCATCTTTCGGAATATTCTAATTTTTGAGCAAAAGGATTATTTTATAGTCACAGAACACGGGGACTTTTATTTTGAAATGAATTGTAGCGGTGCTTTTAAATTTGTCCTGATCAACGCTTCCTTAATCCTGTTACTACAGCACCAACAAAAACAAACGGTAAAATCTTAGTCCATTTTTTTTTCTGACAGTTTCAGGTAAAATAAGTATATATTTTTGTCAGTACTAACCCAGCTTGTGTCGGTCATTGTGCATAACACGATTAGCTAGTAGTTACCAAGGATGTGTTTGAATTTTAGCACGTATATATAAGGTTAATTTAGTTAAGTTTAATAATTCGTAATGATACGTTCATTTACAATGATTGTCATAATGTTCTCTGTTCTAAACATACAGAAAACTATTCCTGTTCAAGTGCAAACTTCATGTTTTGGCCAGCAGTATATTGTTTGTTTCTATAGGTGCCACCTGTGTTTGTTACTGTGAGATGTCTTTACTGCGGATGAACCGTCCTTTATATGGTGCGGGTAAAAGACCAGTGCGAACCAGGAAGGTGTCTGCTCTCAAGAAAGAATGGGTGGTGAGAAATCATCATGTAATCAGTTACGTTAAATCCTTTTCTGGAAGTGATGCCTTGTAATTTCTCTGTTTTCCTTTCCTTTTCTTTTAGAGCACAGTCCACGATCTTTCAGTGCATAAAGCCACACCAGAGGAACTGGTAAGGAGCTTACTGTGAAAGTATATTCTTATGCATTTACTGAAGTTTTTCTCCCTACATTGATCTCGCAGGCTCAACATCATGAGATGCACAGATCTCAGAATAGGGTTGTGGCGCAGTGGGAATTAAAAGAAAAGGCTCTAACACGCAGACAGAGGAAAAACCAACCACCCAGTCCTCCAGGACTTGATAGAGCCCGACTCAACATCATCAGAGAGGTGTGTATGGATTGCAGACAGCTCACAAAATTAAGCTTGTAAAACTAAATCTGGGAAGAATGTGATATGTTTTAACCCTATAAAGCCTACTGTATCATATTTAATACACAGATTTCTAATTTCTCTAAATTATTCAAACTTGGCTGAAAATCTGTCATATACAGTTTAGACCTATTAGCAAGTAAAAGGTCTTCTAGTATAATTAGTATAATAAGTATAATATAAAAATAAAACACGTTTGCTGTGAAATCTTTACTGAATTACTGATAAACTAAACATAAGAATAACTTTTATAATGTTATTAATATTTCAAGATGAACGCTTACTGAGCTTAAAAGGGTTAGTTTCTTTCAGACGAATCCAGTTGGAGTTATATAAAAAATTGTCCTGGCTATTCCAAGCTCTATCATTGAAGTCAGCGGGTGTTGCAGTGCTTGAGTCCAAAAGAAGTGAAATAAAAAGTGCCCATCCATATAAAAAAAGTGTCTCACACGGCTCCGGGGGGTGAACAAAGGCCTCCTGTAGCGAATCGATGCGTTTTTGTAAGAAAAATATCCATATTCAAAACTTAATAATCACTTGAATCTAGCTTGCGCTCACTGTTGTAAACGGAAGCAGCTCCGGGCGGATGACATATGAGGTCGGCTTTAAGCATGCGCCGCTCAGAAGTGACGAACGCGGAAACGCAGGGGAGAGATCAAAATAAAACAACAGTCACTAATTATAAGTACAAAACGAGGATTTGTAAAGAAGAATGTTCAGAGGATTTCGATATAAGCCAAGAGGAGACTAGTTTTCCTTTGCTAAAGTAAGGAAACTTTGCTTCTTTTGATCCTGTAAACCAGTGTTTCTCAACCCTGGTCCTGAGCGCCCCCCAACAACTGCACATTTTGTATGTCTCCCTTATCTGACACACCCATTTCAGGTCCTGGAGTTTCTTTTTTAATGAGCTAATGAGTTGAATCAGGTGTGCTTGATTAGGGAGAGACACAAAATGTGCAGTGCTGGGGGGCGCCCAGGACCACGGTTGAGAAACACTGCTGTAAACAAACGTTGGTTTTCACGAGACTCACCGGCTCATGCGCAACGCTGACCTCATACGTCATCTGCCCGGAACTGCTTCCGTTTACAACAGTGAGCGCAAGCTAGATTCAAGTGATTATTACGTTTTGAATATGGATATTTTTCTTACAAAAACGCATCGATTCGCTACAGGAGGCCTTTGTTCACCCCCCGGAGCCGTGTGAGACACTTTTTTTTTTTTTTTAATGGATGGGCGCTTTTTATTTACCTTTTTTTGGACTGAAGCACTGCAACACCTGCAATGATCAATGATAGAGCTTGGAATAGCCAGGATCATTTTTAATATAACTTCGACTGGATTCGTCTGAAAGAAGAAAGTCATATACACCTAGGATTCCTCTGGGGTGAGTAAAACACAGCCTAATTTACATTTTTGGGTGAACTAACCCTTTAAGCAACTTCAGTTTGCTTGATTCGAAAAATCATGTTAAATGTGAGTATCAAATATGATACATTGCTTTTGAGGAACATATATTTGTGCATCTCTCAATTATCGTTGTAATGCATTGGATTATATGTTTTTCCCCCACAATAAATGCTACAGAGCTTTGATTATAAAACTAAGCATTTAAATATCACATATTAAGACATAGTGGGAGATATATAATCAAAACTGATATTTATATGATTTTTATGTATGTATTGTGTTGTACTGTTGTAAATATCTCATGCATAAATATCAGCATTTGCACCAAACTGCACCAAATCACAATTTTGTAAACTCAGTTTGGACCACTGAATAAAATTGAGGTGTTTTTTCTTCTTCAAGTGTGAGCTCCATGTTCTCACTTTATCATACTATATGAGCCATAAAAGCCTGGTGTATCAAATATGATACTCAACAAAAAGTTTAGATATTTTAAAACTGTTCAATATAAAAAAAAAAACAAGCTCATACTAACTTTTTGTTCCCACCGTTTTACAAATCAGATAACAAAAAAGGTTGTGAAAATCTATTTATTTAGGTGTTTTCAGATCAGTGTCAGTTGCAGGATGTCATTGCACGGTCAGACAGAGCTTTGGCTAAAGTAAAAGACCTGTTTGGTGATGCACCCTGTCGACGCACAGGTAGTTGATTCTTGTGCAGTATAAACTGATGTGCTATTATCTGATTTAACAAGTGTTATGTAAATGTGCTTGTGAAAACTCACATATTTGTGTGTTTTAGGATTCCCCACCATTACTGTGGCACCTGCCTGTGATTCTGACTCTGAGCTTCCTGTTCATCAAAAATCTGATCCTCCAACCCAGCTGTCATTGCTCAGCCAGTCTATGATGGATCAACAGGTACTCACACATAAGCACCACCTACAGCTTTTATTCTGTAATAAAACCTAGAATAATAAAGTATTTTCTAGGCCCTGAATGAGTTGGAAGAGTGTGAAGAGGAACATGATGAAGTCCAGGATGCCTCTGTGTGCCTCAGCTCTGTGATGCACAGGTGTGAACGACTGGTCATTTATCTTCAACAAACAACTTCTAATGCATTTTGATTGTCTTTAGCATGTCATTTTTAAATGCTTGTTTTCAGAAAAAGAAATAAATGTAGGTCAGAGTCTTTTCCATGGGCCTCAGACTATCCGGAGCAAGAGCTACCCAAGACACCATGTAATACTGGAGTCAGAGAAGACCAGGCAGGTAATGAAGGCATGAGCTTCTTTATCTCATTGCAGGTTAGATGTGATGTCAAGATGAATCTGTTGAACTTTTTTTTTTGTTTGTTTTTTTAAATATCTATGCTTCTTTTGGCCAGCCCTCAACGCCACGGTGGCTGTACAGCATTTAAAATCCAGACAGACTCATTCTGATGTAAACCAGTCTAACTCACTAGTCAACCAGGTTCTGAACCCAGAGCCTGCTTCCTCTCAACCAGGTGAGGCACTGTTATCAGGCACTATTTTTTAGTTTATTATAAACTGATTTAATGATCCTTTTTTTAATTTTATAACATTTTTGTTTATTTTTGTAATAATATTTCAGAACATTGTTGTTTTAACTGTTTTTTGATCAAATAAATGCAGCCTTGATGAGCTTGACAGACTTACTTAAAAAACATTTTAAAAATATATAAATATTAATAATACTAATAACATTAACGATAATATTAATGCAGTAAATGTAAATATTTATTTAAATTGTTTTTTTTTTTATTAATTATTTTAATTGTGTGTGTGTATTTAGGTGTGTATGTAGGCATAAATTATACAGACTAAAATGGTAATACCTGCTTATTTTATTTTATTATTATTTTTTTTTCAGGTATTAAGAGCAGGTCAGTTCAAGCCAGTAGGGGGCATTCTGGACATACTTCTGGTCTGAACAACTCAGGGTTAAGCTCTCTGGCAGGAAACCAGTCCAGTCTGGAGCTTCTGCAGAGCATGCTTGAGCAAGTGGAGACTGAGCTAGACTCTCTAGACCACCAGAATCCTCTACCAGAAGCTAGACTGCAGCAACAGAGACCAGGCCTCACCGGCTTTTCTGTGGCTCTAGTGGCGACACTTGGACGTCTAGCCAGTCATATTAGAAAAGTAAGGGCACACACAAGTAAAATCCAAAAGCTTTTTTTTTTTTTTTTTTATTGGTCAGATGAGTTACTTCCTCATTGGCATCACTTGCACACAGAAAGAAGAGGAGGCTTTGAGGGAGGCACAGGAGAGAAGACGACTAGAGGAGGAAGTGAAGGAGCAGAGAGCTTTGATTGACGCCCTGACTGTGGAGTCACTGACACTGAGGGAAGAGAGCACCGCCCTGCAGGTGAACTATTTATCATTCAGCAATGTTATCCAGATATTATTTGCAAGTTTGTCCATTCAAATGTTTGTTGTTGCTTCCATGCAGGCGAGGCTGCAGCAGCAGATAACTGACCTAGAGCGACGCCTAGATGCTGTAGTCCTGGTGGTGGGAAGACCAGATTCTGCAGAATCACACACAACAGTGCAAATCACAGACAACACAGCTCAAAGTAACTATAGATCCACAGATCATGGACCTGTAAACTTGCATTGCCACTGTTTTGAAGTTGTATCTTACCAGTTCATATCAGGATTGGTTATCTTGAGTATGTATTTGAACCTGTAGTGGCACAGTGATTAAGAAGAGTGTGTTGTGTTCTGTAGAAAGCAAAAATATGGAGTCTGGCGGTACTGAAAAGGATCTCTCCTCCTCGTCAAAGAGATGGTCTGCCTCCCACAGGTCAGTCTGAAGTGTGGCAAGATCTCTCATTCTGTCAATTGACACCCTGTAGTATTGAGGGCTTAACACTGACAAGCATCACTGTTGTTGTTGTTCATATTCACGATTGAAATGCTACATTTTGGAGGATGCTAAAATGGATAAAAATCCACAGAGACATTAAAATTGGACCCATACAAATCTGATTTGAACATCCTGACCCTAGAAATTGTCCAGAACTCCCCTAGCAACACCCTTGTAAAATACTCAGAACACCTTAGCAATGTATTAAAAAATAATAGGAAAGTTGTTAGGTCACATTTTATTCAGAAAATGTAAATTGACTTGGGCCAGCTAGCAACCACTCAGAATACCTTAGCAACTGCGTAGCGACACCCTGGAAACCACTCAATCACCATAGCATTGTGTTGGCTAATTTTGCATGAGCAAAATCCCTCACATTTTTTCAGAAAATATAAAAAAAAAAATATATAGTTTGATTTGACTTTCTGTCACTCTGCCCAGCATTGATGAATCAACAATCAAAATTTAATGATTAAGCAGAAACTGAGTTTTCTAAGGTTAAAAATATGTATTTGTGTCTTAGGTAGCAAGTATGACTCAACAGAATTTTTGTTACTTCTCCCAGCGTGTCATCCACATTCACACGCACCCCCGCTGCACTACAGTGGCTCTTATGCAGCAACAGGAAGTCAGGGTTCACTGGAGGACTTTGACATCTCCATCTCTCCTTCCTCCTTCGCTAGCCTACCACGACCCACTCCTTTGCTGGACGATCTCTCCCAGGATGCCATGCTAGGGGAGATGGCTGAACTGACACATCAGAACGCAGCGATCCGGACCCAGTTGGGGCAGCACCGTCCATCTCCAGCTGGAGCTTCAGTATCAAGGGAGCAAAGCGCAGACCGACTTTCCACAACCAGTTCTATAGTTAGACAAGTGTCGCCCTCTACAGAGCCACAGCACACACAGCAGGTTAGTTACATACTGTGGATTTGGAGTAAAGTAGTCTGCAGTTCCTCACAACTGTTTATCAATTTATTTTTCCCACAACTTTTTATTTCTTATAGTTGTGCCTTTATATCTCACAAATATGACTTTACAATAATGTTCAAAAGTTTAGGGACATCTCTAATGCTTACCAAGGCTGCATTTATTTGATCAAAAATACAGTCAAGACAGTGATAATGTGAACATTTAAAACAGCTGTTTTCTATTTGAATATATTTTTAAATGTAATTTATTCCTGTGAGAGCAAAGCTGAATTTTCAGCAGTCATTACTCCAGTCTTCAGTGTCACATGATCCTTCAGAAATCATTCTACTATGCTGATTTGGTCAAGAAGCATTTCTTATTATCTTCTGCTTAATATATTTGTGGCAGTATTTATAAGAAATATAAACAATATTTAACAATGCAAAGTCTTTACTGTCACTGATTAGAATAATTAATTTCCTTTTTTTAAATCATACTGACCACAATCCTAGTGTATATCTCATATGATTTGTGAGACTTTTAACTTAAGTTTCTCATAATTGTACCTTTTTATCTCACAATTTTTAATTGTAATAGTGACTTTATTGCTCTTAACTATGTCTCCATTATCTCACAGTTGCAACTTTATATTTCTCTATTGTGACTTTTTTTTTTCCTTGCATATTTTTTTATGCTGAGGTAGAAACAGGCTTGCATAGTACACAGTGAGTTTGGATATGGTTGTTAATTCAATTCACATTTATTTGTATAGCGCTTTTCATGATACAAATCATTGCAAAGCAGCTTCACAGAAAATGAAAGTTTCTACATTACATTTAGGAGTAGATTATCAGTGGTGACTATGTCAAGGTGATGTCCATATGGCAGATATGTACAGAAAAAAAATCATGCAGTTAGTTAATGACATGTATTCAAAAAAACTATTAACACTATTAACAGCAATGATTATACAGTATGTTGTGATCAAACTTATAGGAAAATTTGGTAGTTTTGTATGTTGGTTCAGGGTTGTCGTCATCTGAGGTCCTCGGAGGGGTTTGCATCTTCTCTTCTCAGGTGTTTGGTCATCTCAGATCTTCATAAGGGCTGGATCCAGCCTGAAGCTTGTGTTATCTAGTTACCTCGGGATTCCCATCCCGTGGCAGAAACAGAGAAGTAAATAGACAAAAATTAGCGTAGCTGCTGTTCAAACCAAGCTAAGAATAATGTGCATTTGATCAGATATAACTGGAATACAAGGTTATGAGAGGTTGAGATGAGATGCTTGGCTAAAGAGATGTGTCTTTGATCTAGATTTAAACAGAGCGAGTGTGTCTGAACACCGAACATTATCAGGAAGGCTATTCCAGAGTTTAGGAGCCAAATGCGAAAAAGCTCTACATCCTTTAGTGGACTTTGCTCTTCTAAAGGAGGTAGAGCTTTTTTATTACATTTAGATCTTTTTTTTTGTCCAGCCTATTTCTGTAGAGAGATCCTCAACAATGGAGATTGAACAAAAACTGCAGGAGCTGAACCGCCAAAGTGCCGAAGCAAGAGCTAAACTACTAGAGCTCATTGAACAACAGAAACCGAGTGCCTCCCTCAGAGTTTCCCCTGCCATTTCCCCAGTACCTCCTCACTCCAGCAGCACTCACACAGGTGTGTGTTTCTTTAAATGATACTTGCATCCTCTCAGATCCTGCAGTGCAGAATGAGAGTAACTGATATATGACGACTATTCATGTTTTACAGTAGTTAGAGGGTTAACTCCAGAGCAATTTTTGACACTTCCTGAGAGAAACCATTCACCACAACCCAGTGCAAGTAGTCGAAGGTGAGTTATAAAAAGAGAACAGATTTGCTTACATGATCAGAAACACATAGGACTAGACTGTTCAGTCCAATTGTGATGATTACAAGGCATTTTCCAAATGGGTGTATTGCTTTTTAGACCTATCTAAGTGGCATTTTTCATGCATTTTTTTTCTCAGGTCAACTGGAAGACTCTCACCACAAAGTTTGGGTAGTGTGGAAATCCAGAGCCTTGAGAATCAGGTATGATTTTTATTGCAAATAATTTTTATTCATCTGTATATAGTTTCTAAAACTTCACATAGATACTTATAGTATCTAAAACCTAAGATATTTGTATTACATACTCCTGCTTGGAAACTTTTATTTTATTTCTGACAGGTGGACAAGCTGAAAAGAGAGGGCTGGTTTGCATTGTCAGCTCATGTCAAATGAATTGAGCTCAACAGAGGAATATGATCTATGCATAACATCATATTTCCATGCACAATAGCATTCCAATACATTTGACGTCCCTAGTTTGGTCTGATCAAACATCCTGACTGCAGCATACCCGTGTAATGCTCATGTTGAGAATGTGACGCCCAGTGGGCCCGTCTATGCATAGGAACTCAACACAAGGTAACAAACCATGAGAATTAAGTGAGTTGTTGGCTTGGCCAGATCACATCGATAAACAACAGATAACTTCAGACAGTTTGACCTAGTATGACATTTACTTGAATCCTCATATGAAGTATTTTAAATATCAGTGTGCATGCAGGTGTACTGATTGCCTGTTCAACTGTATTTAATGTATTGGTTCTATCTGTTTTTTAAGAAATGGACAATTTCACAATAAATTTTAGATAATTAAATGCTTTATTGTGATGTTTTTTTATATCACATTTTTATAGACATCGTTTGTGAAGCAGCAAAGCAGCCAATAAATGTAACAAAACAGTAGGAATTAACATTTCATAATTCAATTAATGTTCAAGCAATGTTAATTTCGTAACACTGGCATGGAAAAACAAATTTGTTAAAGTGTTCTGTAAATTATTCTTAACTGATTATTGATTTTCAGTTGCACAGCACCATGTAAACCACCTAACAAGAGTTGATATTATTCGCAGTAGTTAGTAATACCTCAGTATGCTTTAAAGGGGAGGGCTAATGCTATTTCATACATTCTGACATATTTACACTGTTTAAGAGTTGCATTCTCATGCTAAACATGGCCAAAGTTTCAAAAAACGAGTTGGATGTATGACAGAGTATTATTGTGCCAAATACACTCCTACAGGGCCCTGTATTATGTCATAAAGGGCGGAATTCCTTTTATGGGCACTGGGTGTTTGTTTGTTTTATAAACAAATCAAAATTTAAATCAAAGTTTTTCATTTTTTATTTATGTCGGTGTCACAGCTTGCAGATGATTTCTATGCAAAAGCTTCGCATGCTCATGACTCTTTAGCTCCGCCCACAGCACACCTCCAGGAGCTCGACTGTTTTCGGAGAGAATCGTAAAGCCGTATCTGTGTTTTATAAGTCTGATAAAACTACTCTTCAGAGATATGAAGGATGCAATACTACTTTATAGGTACTCAAGATTAACATGAGATTTTTTAAATTTGTGGCCATGATGTATATATATTTTTTTCCTGCATGTCATGTGCAGGGCTCCCAATTTTAAAGATAAAAAGTGTTTTTCACAGTTTTAATTCATTTTTTTATGTTATTGCACTTAAATAGCTACAAATCAATTTCTATTAATAACATTAATCTATAAATGAACAAAATCTGAAAAAACCTTTCAAATACTTTTAAATGAAGTACAACATGTGACACTGTTTGTCACTGCAACGTCATGTCAGCTACCCGTATTTTTAAACTACCTCACAGTCCCTATGTGGCACAGCCCATAGCCTTCCACTCCTGTATATAAATTTGACCTCACACTCCAACCCAGAGGTCTTGACCTTAAAGCAGCATCCTTCATCCTTAAGCTGAGCAGAGTGTCTCTGAGCCAGCGCCTGTAGCTCATCCCAGCCGTTACTTTCTCCCTCTCTGACCCACACTTTCCCACCTACCTCAGCCAGAACGTTGCAACCACACCACTGCATGTCACGCAGCCCTTCTGCTTTGAGCAGATACATACATGCGCAACGTGGTGCGCACACCTTGAAGCGCCCCCTTCCTTCTTCGTAGCAAAGGCAGTGCAGTCGTACCAGGAATGAAGTGGGTTCTGACGTGATAAAACAAAGGACCTCCTCCACCCCATTGTCGATGGCGACAGGCCCGTGAACCCTGCTGACGGAAAACAGCTTTGCGGGGCCGAAAATTCGTACCGATTCGAGAATAAACTGGAAGTTGTGGTGCTCGCCGAGTTGTAAGTAGCTCTGTAATTCGGAGAGGGTCTCCTGGTGGAGCTGCATGAGAGAGCCCAAGCCCAGCTGCGCAGGATTGAACTCCAACACTGAAAGCAAGCGATGGTGAACTCCCGCGTCAAAAACATCAGAGTTAAAAGAAGGATTTGACAAGACAAACCGCACATGCTGAATGACCGTAGCAATGGGCGCATTTGAAAAGTCAATGGTGGTTCGTTTGGGCTGCACTACATCTAGGAGACGTGCGATACGAACGCACACCTCCAAGTACTGTCTAGCAAGAAGAGTTGCGTCCTGGTCCGCAGAGGATGGAACCATGCTGCTCAGAGCTTTACGGATGACCCGCGCAGAGACACCCTGGAAGGAAGTGACCCGGTGTAGCCTGCTGGGCCTGCAGGAAAACAAGCCCTCAACTGAAGAGGACAGCTGGAGGCCTTCCTGGAGGGGATGCAGGTCTCGTAGCACCTGAGCAAGGACTCTCACGCTCTGCAGCAGACTCTCAGCGTCCCCGTCGCTCCAGCACTGCTCCACTTCCTGCAGCAGTGCGGCCTCCACTCTGCCGCTGGCATTCAGCTGCTCGATCATACCTAGTATGCCTCCGCTAGGCTTCGCCTCCGGCTCCTCCAGAACCTCTGCCATGCAGTCCCACACCAGAAAGCTGAAGATGGCCCACACAGTGCGCTGATCTGTGCAGTCATCAGGACACAAGTGGTCCCAGCTGCGTAAGTGGTCCTGATCGTGCAGGTGGTCCCAGCTGTGCCGGTGACTGTGGATACCGCTGCGGAGAAGAGTCTCGGCTTTTTGCAGCAACCTCAACAGCAGACATCCCCTCTCTGAGAGCTGGACCCCTACAGATGACAACCAGATACATTCATGTTGGTTTCATATGGTTTTCAAATACTGTACTATTTTGTTTAGTATTCATAAAGTAAAAAATAATATTGTTTTCTTCACAACTTAGTGAACAGATGTGAAAGTAAAATCTTAACCACTGTATGTTTTTCTACTGTTCAAAAGTTTGGGTTGGTACAATTTTTTTATGTTCTTGAAAGATGCTTAGACTCACCAAGGCTGCATTTATTTGATCTAAAATACAGTAAAAACTGTAATACTGTCAAATATTTAATTTAAAATAAATTGAAATTTAAAATAACTGTTTTATGTTTTAATACATTTAAAAATATAATTTATTCCTGTGATGGCAAAGCTGAATTTTTAGCATTTATTACTCTAGTCTTCAGTGTCACATGATCCTTCAGAAATCATTATAATATGCTGATTTGGTGCTCAAGAAATATTTCTTATTATTATTGTTGAAAACAATTGTGCTGCTTAATATTTTTTGGAATCCGTGATATACTTTTCAGGTTGTTTGATAAAAAGAAAATTCAAAAGAACAGCATTTATTTAAAACAGAAATCTGTTGACATTATAAATGTGTTAATGTTTTAATTTAATGCGTCTTTGCTTAAAAGTATTAATTTAATTTAAAAAAATCATACTGGCCCCATACTTTTGAATGGTAGTGTATTTTCTTTAAGGTAAAAAGTATATTATTTAAAGTATATTTTTATAATTTTTAATGTATATTTCTGCATGTTGGTAACATCACAATATTTTTTTTTTTTCAGAATTTATTTGGAAATATATCATAAAAGGGGCATATTCAAATCATTATATCTAAAGTCACATTTTAAATTAATTAATTGATTTGGACAAAAAAAATAGTGTCATGTCACTGAGCAATTATCACTAGGCCTTTCTAAGGATACAATAATCTTTATTTAATCCAGAGAAAGACTTCTAACTAAAAAAAATTAATAGTTATTTACTTTAATATTTGCTTTAATTAAACAGAATCTGAGGTTAAGCCTGAGATGGATTGGCCTTCACTTACACCGAGGGCTGAGTTCTGCCACTCTGCTCAGTAGTCTGTCGGCGTCCTGTGTCTTCTCTATATACAAGGACACTAGGGCTTCCAGCTGGGCTGAGTCTTCAATGCCGACCCCTTCCAGAAGGTACTCTATGACTGTCCGACGCGGCAAACCCACCGCCACACCAACCTCACAGACATTAAACCTAATCTCATCCCCCACAGTCAAGCCCAGCTGAGTCATGACCTGCTGCAGGCCTCCTGATGGAGAATCAGACATGGACAACATCAGTTCAGAAAGATTAGATCTTAGATGAATTCTGGAAACCAAAATTAATTTTTTAGCTTTGAGCAAATTTACCAGCCATAAATATTTCTTCAGTCTCTCGCATAGTTTTCAACAAAATGAGTATAATGTTGAAATGTGAACTACCTGACAGAGGTAAAGCTGCTCTCAAGTGATCTCTAGTTTCCTCCACTGCTATCGGCACAGTGCTGCCTTCTGGTTCTTTATCAAGGTCTTCCACCAAACTGTTTACTGAAAAATGAGAAGAGTGTAAAGAAAATTTGATAACAGGTGGCTGAATTCCTGGCTGAAACAATATTAAGAATTCTAACTGACGTTTATTACTTTTCTGAGGTAATATTTTTTGCGGAAACTGGATACACTACCATAAAAAAGTTTGAGGTAAAAAAAAGAAGAAGAAAAATTTATACTTTTATTCAGCAAAGAGGCATTAAATTAATCAAAGTGACAGTAAAGACATTTTTAATGTTACACATTTTCTATTTCTAATAATTACTGTTCATTGAACTTTCAAATTATATTTAAATGATTTCTGAAGGATCATGTGACATTGAAGACTGGAGTAATGATGCTGATCATCACAGGAATAAATTACATTTTAAAATATATTGAAATGGAAAACAGTTACTTGAAATTGTAATAATATATCATAATATTATTGTTTTTATAATACTATTATATTTTCTATCAAAATAAATGCAGTCTTGATGAGCAAAAGAGACTTCTTTCATAACCATTTAAAAAGCTTAATTATTCCAAGCATTTGACCAGTAGTGCACATTACAATATTACATGCATTTAGATTATAATATTGCATGCATCTCCACTCTAGATTCTGCTAGAAAAGTTGTACTGACCATTAAGTTCCTCAGCTAGTTGCTCATCCTCATTCTGTAGCGCTGTGTAAAAGCTCATGCACACTTTTTCTCCTTTCTTCAGGCAGATGGACAGCAGAATTTGTGCTTGCTGGGTTGGGATGGGTATTGCTTGGATTTTCTCCAGTTCCAACTGAGTCAGAATGCCACTGGAGAAGAGATTGTAGGAGACCGGCAGAACAGAACAGCCCAAGCGTGAGCACAGAACATTAAACTGGGCCTGTAGCTGACGTTCTGCATGGAGACAGGACAATGGTGAGGAATGGGAGACATTACATATATATTAAGTAAAAGTGAAAATTCTGTGTCCTACCTGTTGGACCTTGCTTAATGCCTGGTGGTTGGGAGTGATCTAAAATGAGAGCGCAAAACATTTTAGTATTTACGTTATGCTACTGCATTTATGTTTTAAGACAGAATGCAACTTCAGTCATCGCATACCTTCTTCTGAGGTCAACCAGGTTCGTAGACGCGGGTAATGTTTCTTGCATTTCCTCAGACACTCCATGAAACTAGAGGCACCACTTTCATCCATCTGTGCGTCAACAATTTCTAGAAGTTTTCGGACTTTGTTGGGCGGCGTTCGCTCAGCTTCAATTTCATAACAGTTTTCTCTAGAGAGCAGCCCTATAGATATAACACTGTCTAGCAGAGGGCCCAGGTGATAGAGGGCATCCACTAGAAGCATCTGTGAAGATAGGAGCCGGGCCTTCACAGTTTGCTTCTCCTCTGCTCCTATAGGGAGAGTGGGATAAGATGAGCCATTTTTCACACAAGTAACACTCAGATTTTACAAATGTTTCTACTAAATCTGCTGTAAAGGGTGGTCTATTTAAGCCCACTGAAATGCTTGAATGCAGACACATCAACATCAGTGTCTCTATGTTTTAGGTAAAAAAAAAAAACAGAAACATTAAAATAACACAAATTAAATAAAATAGATTTGACAAATAAAATAACTCATGCACGCTCATTTTCCCCGCTGCCGTAACGTTAACAGTTTTATTAAAATGCTACGCATTTAGCCCTATGTGTGTTTTTATATTGTTTATCAACAGTATACATTTTTATATTGTTTGGATTAACTAGCGGAGTAGACAGATATGAATGTTTATTCATCATAACCATACTGAAAATAAGTAAATATTGTTAGCTGATGCTAACTGTCTAGCTAACAAGCTTGCTGGTGCTAAGTTGAGGTAATTTTTAGATATAAAGTCCAAATATTTTTATTCAACCACCTAGATAGATTACATCTGGGGGTAACTTCAGGCCTTATTCTCATGTCATATATAACTGTGATGTTCTGCAAAACAACAGGCTTTAAAACACTTTTTTCTTACTGGTGAAAATCAGATGGTCAAATCTGTTTTCTCTCAGGTACTTCGCAGTGTAAGATTCACAGTGAACACTACCAAATCAGTCTCGTCAACATAGTCCATATCAACAACAAAAATATATCTTGACTCCATATAGTGGTTATTTTGGGGAAATCCCAGGTATTTTGAGCAGTAGGATTATAAAAAATATGTGCTAATATAAAATTAAATTAAGTAGCCTATATAAAATTGCAAAATAAATCTATCTATCAGTACTTTTTTACTTAAGTACATAAAAAATCGATTACTTTCACTCGAGTACAACTGAAAAAGGAGTACTTTTACTGGAGTAATATTTTATTATACGTATCTGTACTTTTACTCAAGTAGGCCTAACTGATTTGTGTACTTCGTCCACCAGATAGATAAGATAGATTCAAAAGGTAGGATATCTACATATTTACATAAAGCTTACCTGAATTGCGGGGTCTCTCGGTTGAGGAAGCCATCACAATATTACATGGGAATAATTCATACTCATCTTCAAACTATGGCACGTTCATTCAAATGTGTCACTTCTGATCTCACGCGATTCATTGATTCATGTCAGTTCACTTTATGAGAGTCCTGACGCGCGAATCGCGCCTGACTGTAGAAGCGGGAATCGACGATGACAGTCGGCGGCACTTTATGTCAAAAATGATATACTTTACGCATCGGCTAAATGAAGTTTCTCATAACGTATCTCGAGCAGTTCCTCAGTGTACCACTTCCTGGAAGTGGTGAGCTACCCGTGAAAGCTTCAAGTCTTGAGTCAACAAATTTTCATATTGATAATCAAATGTTAAACCCTCAACTCCCACGGTCATTAAAGATTCAGTTTGAGTGGAGAGGCTGATTTTGAAATTAAATATATACAGTCTCAGGACTGAAACTGTGATTTAAATAGTTGGGCGTGACCTCTTGTGCCCGCGCCACAGATGCAAGTTATAGCCTAAAATGAAACCAATAAAAACTCTATTTCATATAGTGGTAAAATCTGAAGCGAAATGTCTGGTGCGGGGGCTGAAGGTTCATTCTTTGTGTGTGAGGTGAGCACTCGCAGGTGGAGCTGAACACCTGTGAATTTATCCATTTTTTTGTGTCTCATGTTGTGAGAGGTTTTACAGTCACATATTTGTATATATTGGCCCTGTTCATCCCGTTACGTACCCTGATGAAGAGTTAAAGACTACGCGTCCAGTCTCTTATCAAACTTCATAATGTTGGAGAAACCATGGGCTAATTTTCACACTATTTTTAACACTGATTTTCACAATACTTCTCAGGATTATTTATTTATTACATTTTATTTACTAGCCTACTTCATATTCTCTATTATTGCCCAGGAATAAAATGTTCACTAAGCACACACTGAACTTAAGCATTTTTGTAGCATTTTGTCACACTGTATGGGGTAAGTTGGAAAAATTGAATATTATATTACAGCCTGTTATAGGAGTTTTTTTTTTATTTTTTCTTTTAAGATATTGTAGCCTATTATAGGATTTTTAAAGCAAAATGTAAGCTTTTAGCAAATAATTATGAACAATTAAAACAATTATGAAACACAAAACAATTCATTAAATAAAAAAAGTGAAAGGTAAGTCTACAAACAAACCATTGTTTAGGCCAAAAACTATTGTGATCAATAAACTGTATAAATGGATAACATCTAAAACACACGTGGGCAGTTTACTAATAAAAAACAACACTGCTAGAGAAAACACACATTTGTGTATATTGTACATTTTATATAACAATGCTGCTTTTCTGTCAGCAGCTACTAAAACGTGCAGCAGTGTTGTTATTGTTAACTAAACTAAAATAATAATAATATTCCTAATAATAAAAATCGTTTTCAGTAATTTAAATATAACTGAAATAAATGTAAATATTAGGTATAAATATGAAATACTAAATATTAGAACAACTTGGAAATGTTGCTGAAACTAAAATAAAGTTGAATTACTAAAATTACTAAAACAACTGAAATGAAATAAATTAAAGCTATATATTTATAATGAAAACAAATATGAAAGCAAATTCAAAATATTAATAAATACTACAAAAGTATATAAATAAATGTCGATTGGTCAGATGTTAGTCACCAGCAGTACCTGTACAGATTACTGAAGGTAGAGGAGTTATCAAGTAGGCCAGCAGGGGGCGCTCAGCCTGTGGTCTATGTGCTTCCTAATGCCCCCCAGTGTAATCAGTATTGCCAATTTAGCAATTTTGTTGCTAAATTTAGCAACTTTTCAGACTACCCTAGCAACTTTTTCTTCCAAAAGCACCTAGCAACAAATTTAGCTATTTTTAAATTTTATTTGGCTACATTTAGCAACTTTTGATAAGTGACTTGAACAATAAAAGGCACACATTTTCAATCTAAATTTCACAAAAAGAGGAAACCAAAGATGCCTAGCAGTACACACATCACGTAAATTAAATTATTGCTATTTGCAATTGTTCAATTTGATAATAATAATAATTAAAAAAAAATGTCCTTAATTATTAATTAATTTGTACCTGTGATTGTTGATCAGTTAGTACACTGTAAGAAATATATATAGAAAAATGGAAAAGGTAGGCTTCTAGTAATTTTCCAGGACATTATCCGTTATCCATTATCCATTGTAAACCCTTTAACCTGAAACACAAAATACAATGCGCAATTTAAAATGCAGGTAAAAACCTATGAATTCTTTTCTTAGAGTGTAGCAATACACCTTGTTGTACCTGTGATTGTTGATCAGTTAGTACACTGTAAGAAAAATATCTAGAAAAACGGAAAAGGAAGCTTCTAGTAATTTTCCAGGACATTATCCGTTATCCATTATCCATTGTAAACCCTTTAACCTGAAACACAAAATACAATGCGCAATTTAAAATGCAGGTAAAAACCTATGAATTCTTTTCTTAGAGTGTAGCATACTGACTACTAATACACTGCTTAAAACTAATTGGTCAGAATGTGTAGTTTTACTAGTTCACTAGCTAATAAAAAAAACTTGTAATCCTTCAAAAATGTGTAAGTGTTCAATAATTCAATGTTGTATATAAAAAGTTATTTATATTTTAACTTTATATTATGCATTTATATTATTTTACTTCTTTTTTACTGAGATTTGATGTAGTGACACAATTTTTGCATTGTGATTACGTAATGACGTCATCACGCAATGACATCACAACGTCATTTAGCAACTTTTAGCAACAAATCAACCTTCCTTTAGCAACTTCCCCTGAAAATTAGTTGGCAACAGTG
>NW_015547254.1:737266-737840 GCF_001515605.1 Sinocyclocheilus anshuiensis | reverse complement strand
TAATAATAATAATAATAAAAAAAACTTAAATTGTAATCGTTCAAAAATGTGTAAGCTTTCGATAATTCAGTGTATTTAAAAATGTTTATTTATATTTTAATATTATATTATGCATTTATATTATTACGAACAAATCTAAATGAACATATAAAAATATATGTTTTTGCTGAGATTTGACAATTTTGCGTCGTGATTACGTAATGACGTCATCCCTCAATGACATCACAACGTCATTTAGCAACTTTTAGCAACAAATCAACCTTCCTTTAGCAACTTCCCCTGAAAATTAGTTGGCAACAGTGAGTGTAATGCTGGAGACTATACTGTAAAAAGCCACCGCACTTCAAATGAGACATTAAAACAAGCTCCTGGTGGTGGAATGGAAATGGAAATGCCAGGAAATGTGCTATAGAAATGTAAAGAATTTTGATTGTATGCATCCATTTCCACTTCCAGCTTAAAGGGTTAGTTCACCCAAAAGTGAAAATTCTGTCATTAAGTACTCACCCTCATGTCGTTCTAAACCCGTAAGACCTCCGTTCATCTTCGGAACACAAATTAAGATATTTTTTAT
>NW_015547254.1:723626-737045 GCF_001515605.1 Sinocyclocheilus anshuiensis | reverse complement strand
CATCTTCGTAACACAAATTAAGATATTTTTGATGGAATCTGAGAGCTGTCTGACCCTCCCATAGACAGCTAGGATCCTTACACGATCAAGGCTCAGAAACATAGCAAGGAGATTGTTAAAACAATCCATGTGACATCAGTGGTTCAACCGTAACTTTACGAAGCTACGAGAATACTTTTTGTACGCAAAGAAAACAAAAATAACGACTTTATTCAACAATTCGTCTCCTCCATGTCACCCTGGTGCCATTTTGAAGAGTATCCACTGAACGTAAACAGCGTATGCTATTCTGTGTCAGCTGCGGCACGCGTCGTTATTTTTGTCGTTATTTAGCTCTCAGAATTCATAAAAAATATCTTAATTTGTGTTCCGAAGATGAACGGAGGTCTTACGGGTTTAGAACGACATGAGGGTGAGTAATTAATGACTGAATTTTCATTTTTGAGTGAACTAAGTTTTTTTTATATCCCACAGCTTACACCGAGGGCCACTTCACTGATCATTACCCTATGTAATATCTCCAAACGTTTTGGAAGTGAGGGGGTATGAGGAGGATATGAGGAGGAGTAAATACTGAACAAAGTAACTGTGTGCTCTCATAAAGTGGTTGGGAATAGCAGTGCAAAATGGCAGGTTAGGGGTCGTCACGGAAACCCTCCATACACAGGGTGGGGCCCTTTGTGCCAAGAACGGTGGAGTGGAGGAGAGGCTGAATGGAGGATTAATCCCACACCAGTGCATCTCAATGCTCCGTCCCCGCCAAGAGCCAAGAGCTCATCCCCATGTGCTGGTCTTTATTTCATCCATTCTGGAGTCAATAGGTCTGCTACACCCCCACCCCTCCACTCACGCACACACTCCTGAACACTGAAAAAGCATTGCAGTCCATATAAATGAACATATGGAGACATAAGTGTGTTAACAATTAATTATAATAACTGATCAACTATTTTTAACAAATAAATAAAATTCTTTATCAATCCTAAAAACAAGTAAGCTCGTAGTAAAATGGTAACAGAATGTACTTTCAGAATGTCAAAACTCAGAAAACACATGAATTCCTAAACCTGCGCCCACAATAACATCCCTCACCTCCTATACAAACACACACATTTGTGCAGGCTTAAATACACATTCATTCATGCCCTCTTATTCATTGGCACACTTGTTTAAAACAATGAGGAGCTGTTATAATGAGTGTGTGTGTGTGTGTGTGTTCAACCCTCTACGGACACCTTGGCAATTGAATCGCCATTGGCTAGTAAATTTTTTTGTGGGTGTGGGTGTGTGTGTGTGGGGGGGGGGGTTGCTGGCTGGTTCTTCTTTAACACATTTGAATCTAACCCCACTTCACTTTCGTGTAGAGCCACAACACCCTCTCACTTCCCAGTGAAGTATATTCACTCAAATTTTCTCTTTCATCAGCACTTGACGCAATTCATATCCTCTTTGGCAAGAGTGACACATAGGAAACTCTGATGGATGGTTTGGTCACTCGTGTAAACTTGTCTGTCTGTCACACAAATGTGGACACACTCTCCCTATAACTATATAATATTATGCACAACAGAGTTAGCTTGACAAGAGCTTTGTAAAGTGCTCTGGTGGTGAGCAGCATCACTATTATAATTGCACATACTTAGAGTGAAGGATTTCAACAAACCCATATCTTTGACATTTGCCTGACTTGTCAACATAAGCACATTTTATGGTAATGCTAATGTGTAAATGAACTAAACATTAATAAGGTAAACATTTTATTTATTTATTTTATCTTCCCCTCTCACTTTTTTTTTTCTGTGTCAATGCTCTTGCCATTATTCCCATCATGGTGATGATGACCGTCTGCAGATGATGCGTTAATGTAAATCCCCAGAAGAGGGCAGTTCTAACTCTGTCCTGCTTGAGGATATTCACCTCTGTGTGTGTGAGTTATAAGGGGAATTTCTCTCATTTTTTCCATGCTCACACCTTGAAGAATTTATTTGTAAGTTGTTTTATTACTTTTATCACCATCTGTGTAGTTGGCATGATTCCTTTATCTCAAACATCAGAGTATAGTGCTTGCAACTTCCAAATCATGGGTTTGCACTGAGTGGCTTGGATTAAAATTGTATGTCAAATGTAAATATACTTTGAGAAAGTTGACATGTCCTGTGGTGTGATATGCCATACTCCATCTACAACTATTTTAAACAGCATTTTGCTAAATCTTAGTTTGGAATTATTCGGATTTGTAAATGTTTTTGAAAGAAGGCTCTTAAATGCACCTAGGCTGTATTTATTTGATCAAAAATACAGTAAAACAATAATATTTCGAAATATTATTACAATTTAAATTACTGTTTTCTGTTATATTTTAAAATTAATTTATTCCTTTGATGACAAAGCTGATTTTTCAGCAGCCATTACTCCAGTCTTCAGTGTCACATGATCCTTCAGAAATGATTCTAATATGCTGATCTGGTGCTCAAAAAACATTTCTTCTTATTATCAGTGTTTAAAACAGTTCTTGCTGCTTAATGTATTTATGGAGTCTTTGATGAGTAGAAAGTTTTTTTTAAACATTATAAATGTCTGTTTACTGTTCCTTTTGATAAATGTATGGTGTCCTTGCTGCATAAATGTATACATTTATTTTTAAAGTATTAGTTTCTTAAAAAAAAAAGAGTAATAATAATAAAAAAAACTTTTAGCAGTACTGAAACTGAACATTGACCAATAACAAGCAACAAATTGGCCTGAGGTCGCATAAAATCTGTTGGTAAGTAATGATATCTTAATATAAATGAGTCTTGTAAACCATTTTAATGCATGAACAAACAAATTGTTTTCAGTAGTGTAGATATCATGAAGATGTTTGAATTATATAATGTTTGTACCCAGAAGCATATGTCGTACGGTATATGTGCTCATATCTGATTGTGTGTGTGAGAGTGCATGAATTTGTGTGTGTGTCCAGGCAAGTGTCCGCCGCAGCTGTGATCTGAGGCCAGCTTTTGCGTGCTGTGAAAATATTATTGCAAGTGTTTATTATTACAGCACTGAGAGACAGTGGGAGTGTTGTGTGCCGTGCGGGCCAGCGAACAGGGGGTGTAGACCAGGAGTGTGTGAGAGGAAGGAGGGGTTTTTTACGCTTATTCCTTCTGTTCCCACCGACCGGCCCCCAGCGAGGCACGGTGCATTGTGGGTAGTGGGGAGGCCTATTGGAGTTGATTAGTTCCGGCTGAATCTCAGATAGAGTTCTGACAGGCCGGAGAAACGGGCTCACAGCATGAACGGCCCCCTCCTCACGCACCCCCTTGCCCTCTCCAGCAGACAATAGAAGCAGCATGACAAGAGCTTTTTAAAACACTCCATACACTCCACTTTTCTGTCTGTCACACAAGTGTGGACACACACACTCTCCCTATAACTATATCATATTATGCACAACAGAGATAGCTTGACAAGAGCTTTGTAAAGTGCTCTGGTGCTGAGCATCACTATTACAATTGCACATACTTAGAGTGAAGGATTTCAACAAACCCATAACTCAAATTATTCAACTTTGGTTAGAACTCGTCCTGCACTGTTTGCGGTACAGATACCTCAACTTTCTACTTTTTAATTCAATTTCATTTTGAATTCAATGTGTTACTTGCCATTTCATTGTGAAATGTACTAGCAATTTCTAAGTGAAATTTGTTTCAAATAAACCCTACACCAACTTTCCCCCTTCAAGCTTTTTTGAGGCAGTAACCTTACAGAACACCCTAGCAACCACTCATCCATGGCCTAGCAACAGCTGAGAACACCCTGGCAACAGCCCAGAAACAAGGTGAAAATCATCCAGAACATCCCAGCAACCTTAAGGATAATCACCAATTTTTTAGAACACATAAAATCAGGTTTCTTATTAATGTACATAAAATATTAAATATTAATTAGATAATTCAAATACAAATTTAATTTATATAATATTTAATCAGGACAGGAATCTCAAAGACCACCCTAGTAACCACCCAGCAACAGCCTAGCAGCTGCTGAGAACACCCTGGCAACAGGCTAGCAACAAGCTAAAAATCGCTTAAAACACCCAAATTACTTAAATACAACCATCACTTACTTTTTTTCTGGAACATGTAAAAACAGTTTTCTTATTAATGCACATAAATTATTAAATATTGAATAATAATTATAGAAATGTAAATTAAATGTATAAATATAATATCCAATTGTGTAACATAAAATATTATAAAATAAATAGTTTCTTTTTGTTTTGTCATTTTTCTCTGCAGTATCCATCTATGTGCCAGTTCTGTTCACTCAGGCCAGTAACCTCAGAGACCACCCTAGCAATGGCCTAGCAACCATCGAGAACACAGCAATTGTGAGGTGAGTCGCTCATATTTCCTTCAGAAAAACCTAGTTTAGATTAAGAAATTGTCAAATTGTAAACAGAGCTTCATCAAATCCACCACTCAAACCTGCAGCTTCAAGTGCTTCCTGTGACACACTGACACTGGCTTCCTTGAGCACTTGATGCACAAACACACAGTTCAGGAGGGATACATGTAATCCTCAGCACTGTTTATACAGCCCGTTACTGCAAACCACTATATAGAGCAAACTCAACACAACACTCCAAACCTCCTCTGAAAAATAACATCCCCTCACAAACAGCGACACGTCGCAACCGCACAATGTAGCTAACCAGCTCTAAACCACACCGCTTGGTTCAACATCCCACCATGGTGCACTCCAGGGGCAAACTACATCAACACCTCCCTGCCCCATTTTTCCTCACCTCTCTTATTTTATCTTACCTCTCTGTGCTCTCTTATTGCCCTCTCCCTGCATTATCCTCTCTTTTCTGTCTCTCCACACATAATTGATTAAGGGCCGCTTCCATAAATCAATTTGGTATGGGCATCAGTCAGTAATGAATGGGGGAAGCCCCCCTCCGAGCATCCAGTATTAATCTAGCACAGCAGGCTCTTCCACTCAGAACTCTCTGTCTTTCTCTCTTTTTCTCCCTTTCTTTTTTCCTTTCACAAACACGCAGACACTCACATACACAAACTGGACACAACTGCCAAAAACACACTCTATAAGCTCAGAGGGGAGCTGCTTCTCATCCTGGATGAAAGGGAAAGAGAGGGACGAGTGGAAAGGATGGAAAAATGAATGGACAGGCATATGAAAGAGAGAACTTGTGGTAAAATCCAGTGATGGCAGAGCAGAAAAAGAGTGATAGCAGGAGAATATATTCACACACATACTCGCATTCATTGATCCCACACAACCAGTCTCTGAACAGTGTTCCAATGAAAACCGAAACTTGTTTTCTTAAATATATAGCTTATGTTTTATAATGTTAGTGCTGGAGACTGTGGCTGATTTTACTTTATACTTTATACTACATATGTAAGTGTATACACACACACACACACACACACACACACACAAATACACACACACACTACCATTCAAAAGTTTGGGGTCACTAAGATTGTATTCAGCAAGGATGCATTAAATTGATCAAAAGTGAAAGTAAAGACAATTATAATCTTACAAAAGATTTCTTTCAAGATTTCTATTCAAAAGCTTTCAAATAAAAGCCTTTCTTTTGAACTTTCTTATCATTAAAAATATGTATCAAAACTGTTTTCAACATTGATAATAATAAGAAATGATACTTGAGCATCAAATTAGCATATTAGATTGATTTCTGAAGGATCATGTGACACAAGACTGGAGTAATGAAAATACTTATTTAAAATTGTAAGAATATTTCACAATATTACGGTATTTACTGTATTTTTGATCAAATAAATTCAGCCTTGATGAGCAAAATTAAACATTTTTTTTACTGAACCCAAACTTCTGAATGGCAGTATATACAGTATTACCATTCAAAAGTTTGGGGACAGTAAGATTCTTTAATATTTTTGAAAGAAGTCTCTTATACAGAAGTGTATATTCACAGGTTTGAACTGTTTGAAACGGTTATGGGAGATTCAGTGTCACATTCCTTGCTGTTTTAAAACTATCGAAAAAGCCAAACTCCTACTCTTCTTTTGTGCAAGGGACTGTGGGCAATTTTTGGCAAAAAAAAGCATGTACAGATGCATACTTGAAAATGCACCAGAAAAAAAGTTTACAATCCAGGCATCTATGGCATGCAAAAACATACTGTGGCATTTGTGATTACCCATAATGTACTGCAGCATGAACAGCTTTGATATTTCTGTCCTGTTCAGTTACAGTTTTTCTCGATTGCTTAAACACTATCACCAGGCATCATCATTTATCAAAAAGCACACCCATTTCCCTAAACTATAAACACTATTCCCCTTTTTGACACATGAATCAGATTTGTTGAACTGTCACTGCAAAACTCTACACACAAATCCCTTCATTTCTCATTGCCTAGACCATGTTGTCATTTAGAAAGCTCTAGCATTCAATATTGTTCACTCAAGTCAGCATAGCTTGAGCTCAATTAGCACACAGTTACCCACATGGAAACACTAAGAGTCAAAATTTATCACACACCAATCAGAACCTTCAATAGATAGATAAAAGAGCCCAAGTCAGTTCATTCAGTTTTGGAACAATGGATCCAGAGAGATGTGATTGAAAAGGTCGAGGACACCAGAGAGGAGGAGGAGGAGGAGGAGGAGGAAGAGGATGAGCAAGAGCAGTAAGGAGTGGAGGAAGAGGTGAAGGAAGAGGAAGAGGAGGAGGAGGAGGATTAGGGGCAAGGAGAGGATGAGGGGCAAGGAGACAAGGAGTCTCAGATGAAATTCGTGCCACTAGTTGACTATGTCCTTGTCCATGGCATGACTATGAGGGAGGCTGGGCAATGAGTTCAGCCAAACTTAAGTTGCTTCACCGTCGCCTCGATCGTAAGAACCTTCAGGGAGGAAAACAGGTAAGTATGAGGCATAGTTTCAAGAAATGTGTTTAAGCAATCAAGAAAAACTGTAACTGTTACTTGTAATGTTGTTCACAGTAAACAAATTACTTAAATTCATTTCCATTTTGATAAGATTAGACATAACAGTACTAACATTTGAAATGCACTAAAAATAATATTGCATACAATTTAAAATTGGGACACATATTTCCTCCATCTTTCAACTTTAGCACAGTTCTCCCTTCATCACACTTTTCGTTTTTTCTTCTCTGCTGTATCTCGCCTTTCGCTACTTTAGTTCTCCCCTCCTCCCCACACCTCCCGATGGCCCCATCACACCAGTGGACTCCGGCCCAATCACCTAATCCACAGACGCATACTTACACTCATGGGGACACATCTGGTTCTGATGCAGCTCCGCAGTCGGCTCTCAGGGTTTAGGGGAGAGAGGGAAAGAGTCGCATACCTCTCAGTGTCAAAGTCAGGGCCGAAGGTGGCATGTGCTTGCGGGGAATTACTTGATCTTTCTCCTCTTCCTCGCCGAGAGCAGGTGAGATCTGGATAAATCGATGTTGCAGTGCTTTGAAGGCATTACCAGTAAAACGCGCGACTATTAACGATCGTAACTAACAAGTTGCAGGCCTCCCTGATGCACATTCTCATGCTCGTTTAACGCTCGTCTATTGCCATGTGTGCGTGTTCTTTCATGGATGCCTGAAGCTAATACTTCACAGACCAAAGCACTATTTCTTACTCCCTCACAGATCTGAAGATCAAACAGTAATGTACCTGCACACATGCGGGAAACATGTGGGTTTGTAAAAGATCAGACATGCATATACATGCACAATGTGATCGATTTATGCAATTATGCATTCATTCGCACGCATGGACATCAGGGTTGTGTGCTATTCAGAACTGAATTTAGAATGCGTTTTAAATTTCCATTCAAAATTTATATTCAGAGAAATGCAAATAATTGCAATAACGTGTAAACTTTCAGTGGTGGCTTGACAAGGCCTTGCTCGAATGTTTAAAGAAGTTTAAAGAAGTTTGAAGTTTTTTTTGTAGGCCTTACAGACAGACCAACAGATAGATGTGTGAAATGTCACCTATAGAAATATTTAATTAAAATATTTATAATAAATACTTAATTTATATCTTCTTTGTTTAATAAATAAACTTCCATTTTATAATTGCAATTCAATGTAATTACACTTCAGATTCCAGTTCAACTTCCTGTAGGATGTGGTCAGTGAAATTCAAACTTTTAAATTGAAAGGGAGCAATTTAAAAAAAAATTTTGAGCATAGATTGATGATGGATTTATTTTTAATTTTCTATTATTATTATTTATTTATTTATGCATTTTCTGTGCTGATTTTGTGGGGAAAAAAACTGCGTAAATTATGCAGAAGTTAAAATAAAAAGTAAAAAAATAGATCGAAGCTAAAGTGTATAATTTCTGTCTCACTAGCACAGTGAAATTGACTGTTAAACAATGGCTGTTTCCAAACAGGTTTCCCCAAACATTTAAATCTGATGTCTGACAACATTAACATCATCACCCCATCTGATATTGGTCAGTGAAACTCAAACCATTGGTTGAGCCAGAGTTCCTGAGTTCCGTAACCCTAACCGTGATACTTAAACAGAGAAATTTTTTAATAATACCCCAGAGAGCTCTTACATTTGTAGGGAAATCAGCCTATAAATGGCTTACTTATAACTTGATAAGAGAAAGTATTTTAACAGAAAAACACTTTAGCTTTAAATGCAGCTGAGATTACTACATTTTTCTTGGTCCCTGAAAGCATATTCAGCCAAAATATTTAATAAACAAACATGCAAGGGAATGTATGGAACTTTGGGAATGGCAGGCATTCCGATTGCGTGGAAATCTGCGGACACAGATTCCATGTGGCCTGGTCTTAGTCAAACGAAGTGAATTTAACTGTGTAGATTCACTGAAACTGGTTCAGTCAAGGTTAAAAAGACAATGGTCACATTAACCATCAACCATACTCACTTTTACTCATCTGAGGTGCTGCTAATGAAGGCAAATGCACACCTTTGCAGGAACTTGCATGTCTTATTTTTTATTGTTTGTGCTTCCAGATGCTCCATACACCTGAGCTTATAAAACAGAGTGCGTTATGCCAGTAATTTCTGTTCCACTTCTCCACACACACACACACACACACACACAAACAAGTACACACATGGCGCCATAATTGGCTCCCACTCCCTTACCGGCTCTGACTCTGTACCCCTAACCCCCACCCCACCCTTAACAGGCCCATAAAAGCACATCTGGAAAGGCACTCTACTCCTTTCCCCCTCTCTCCGTTTCTCTCTTGCTCCCTCATGCAGCCGACAAGACGAACGCCACAGAAAGAGCCTCTCACAAGCAGCTACAAACACAGAAATAACACTGTCAGCCCAAGTGAGACATCTTAATGAGCCATCACCACAGAGAAACAGGCAGAGGGCGGGCTATGGGAAAAACCATACGCATACAGATAGTGTTAGCCATGATGACGACACTGGATTTTCTGAGGTGTGATTTCATGAAGCACCATGGAGATCCACCCACTGTATTAAAGGCAGTTTTGGCTCATTCATATTGTGTAGTTGAAATAAAGTGCTTTGATGGTATAGCTAAAGGACTAGTCAGTCCCTTTGCTCATTTGTTGGACATTACTACATTTGTTCTTGAGCTTGCTTATATTTCCTCATACAGTTTTTGACCATTTTTATATATTTTCAGTTGAGATACACTTCCTTCCAAAAATTTGGGGTTGGTAAATTCTTTTTAATCTCTTGTGCGCATCAGGGCTTTATTTATTTGATGGTAAAAGCAGTAATACTGTGAAACTTTTTTCTATTTTTTTAAAAGCTGAATTTTCAGCATCATTACTCCAGTCTACAGTGTCACATGATTCTTCGGAAATCATTCTAATATGCTGATTTGCTGCTCAAGAACATTTCTTATTATTATCAATGTTTAAAACAGTTGTGCTGCTTAATATTTCTGCAAAAACAGTGATATTTGAACCATTATTTTTTTCAAGGTTTGTTTGATTAATAGAAAATTCAAAGAACAGCATTTCTTTGAAATAGAAATCTTCTGTAACTTTATAAATGTCTTTTGATTTATTTAATGCATCCTTGCTGAAAAAAAAAATGTAATTTCCATAAAAAATTTACTGACCCCAAACATTTGAAGGGTATTTTATATTTATGTTGTCCAAAACATGTTCTAAACAATACATTTTGCATTAACTCAAGACTGAACTGTATTTTCTTGCACTTTGAAGTAATATTTTGTAATATATTTTGACATTTGAATGATTAATTGAAAAATGTTTTCAATTTGAAAAAAATATTTTTTAAAGCCACACTGTTTACAACATATATTTAGCATATTTGTAACATATATGTTTTTTGTTTTTTTTTGCCATATGGGTTGTGTGCATCTACCGTTAGGACTGTTATAAAGACCAGATGCCTTTTCCAATATAGCGATTTGCTCTTTTAATCAAGGCAGGATTTCCTTTCTTATGTTGAGCATTGCAATTTCTTCAGTTCATATTTCAACAAATGGCATGGCCTGTCCTCATACCATCTCTGACATACACATATGTACTTGAAACATATGTGATGTTTCTGACTCATATGTGGTGTTTATCCACTCGTGCTTTGGCTCGTGGGAAATCGGAAACATCCTGCTGGGCACAGTTCATCCACCTCAGCAAACGAAGGCTGTTCTTACTTCATATCGGAGTATTACACATTCTTTGTGTGTGTGAAACAGCTTGAACTATCTCCGGCACTGGGACTATAACTATATATACATTTAATGAGAGCCTCTGTGGCAAAGTAATGGTTGGTTGGGTTATGGGGTACGGTACTAGAAGGAGGCATTGGTTTAGAGAAGAGGAAGGAGTGACTTGCTATGTTAATTCATTGAGATATCTCTCCACAGATAAGCTGACACAGTCTGATTCAGTCCGGCTATGATCATTCGCTCTCTGTTTTCCAACGGATCCAGGCACAGGACCAGGAAGAAAATAAAACAAGCCACAAGAATCTCCTGGCTGGGTTCTCTACTCCCTTTTTTTGCTCTACAACTTCTTTAGGCCCAGAGAGAGACGGGGGAAAGCGAAGGGGAGTAGGAAAAAAGATGCCAGCATTTTTTATTCTCATTTTTAATGAAGTCTTGAGAAATGGGAGGCATTGCAGCACGGGTTGAGTTTCACTTTTGGGCCCAAGCCTCTTAAGCAGGAACATATGCGGCTCCTGGGCCCATGGGCTCAGGTTACCAGGGGGGCACTAAAACGTCGAGTGAGAGAAAGAGAGAAAGACAGGGTAATACAGAGGGAGACAAGCGAAGAAGATTAAGAAAGAATGTTTGTGTATTTGTGTGTTAAAAGTGAGAAGCAGAGAGTGAGCGAGAGAGAGAGAGCGGGAAACAGGTGGGTAGTTCTGCGGTAGGTAAATAGAGATCTGACCTAGGCCCAGTCATTGGAACAGCAGGCCTGCTCCACGGGATTTTCTCTGGGTTTTGTTTTGTGTTTTTTTTTTGGTTGGAGCGGGGAAAGGGGAGATGGGGGGGCCACTATTAACGAGCACCATCGTTTTTCTAATTAGAGCTTTGGGGAATATTTTCTTAAGGACTGTCGACCCTCCCTGAAGGGCTCCCTTGAGAGGCAGTGTGTGTCTGTGAGTGTGTGTGTGTCTGGTGGAAGGAGAAGGGAAAAAGAGATGGAGTGTGTATGAATGTACAGTACTTGCAAAGGTGTACTTGTGTGTTTGCATGTGTATGTATATTATTTTTTTCTAATAATTACATATTTATGTGATAAAAAAACACTGCACTGGAAAAAATTAGTATTTATTTATATGAAACACATATTAGATATACATTATATATAGTGTATTTGTGAGAGACATAAGTTACTATTTATTTATCTATATTTATATATATCTATATTGTGTGTGTGTGTGTGTGTGTATATATATATATATATATATATATATATATATATGTGTATTATCTTTTTTTAATGTATGTGTATTTGCAGTGTGCTTTTAACTAAATTCAGTCTTGTACAGCTCCAAACTTAATGAGGACACATGAAGCTTAGTCATACTTTCGAGAGGTTGAGAGTTGAGACACACACTAGCCTCCATCTCATTCAAACCTTATGGATGTAAAAACACACTCTCTCACATACTGTTAGTTCATTAGGTTTTGATGGTTAAGATCCTCTCTCTTGTTCACAGAGTTGAGGAGCAAAGGAAAATTTTCTTTTCTCTTTTCTTCCTTTTCTAAAACTTATTTTCTTCTCATTTTGTCCTTGTGCTGTTTCTTTTCAGCGAATCTGCTGCTCTTGTCTTGGCTTTGATCCCCCCCACCCCCCATTTGTGGGCCTCTACTGAGCTCAGTGGAGCGGTTTCCTGAGTCTGCCTAGATTAACGAGTGTGTGTGTGTGTGTGTGTGTGTGTGTGTGCATGCTTAAGAGTGCATGAAAAAAAAAAGGGTAGCAGAGAATGAGAGAGAGAGTTTGAGTCAGTGTGTGAGTGTGTGGTTCTCTTTTGGCTTTCCAGAGACCGCACATTATTTTTGTGAGGGTTTTTTTATCTTCAAAGTCACTGTATCCACAAAGTGCCTGTGTTTGCCTTGCTCGCTTGCCATTTTGAAACATTCGCAATCACAGGGCTGTTGTGGACATGACGGCAATCTCGCTTCCACAGTAAAAAATCAACACGACCGACACTCGTACTCATGCATACACACATAAACTCACACACGCTCACAGAAGGCCAGTTTGGATGATGAGGTGTTTGAGTAAACAGTGTTAGTCCATAAAGTTGTTGCTTTGTGTTTATGGATACACGTTCCATCCAAATAAATCCAGAGCGCCTATCAGATGCAAAACCCATAATCAGATTCTGGAATAAATTGCAAACTGCTAAACATAGCTTTTCTTATTGGAGCCATGTGTGGATTTGATGGGGGGGATGTTGCTGTGGTGGGTCGTAGTGAGTTGTAGTATGAATCAAACCAGTGGAAAAAAAACCAGTTTGTCTTTTCTGAGATAATATGGCCACGTGAGCTATGGCTGTGGCGTGTTTATTTATTCTCACAACTTAGTGTGTGTATGTTAATACGCAAACACACACTGAACAGATGATTATACAAACACATGCATGTCGTGTAACAGCCCTTTTTACCTACATATACACTCTTTAACCTTGATTAAAAATGCCCTGTTACTTTGTATTCATATACTTATACGTTCTAGAATATATTAAATAGGGGATAATATGCAGTCAAATGGACATTATAATAAAATAAAGGAGTAGGGGTATAATTTATGATAAAGACTGTACATTAACTGCTTATTTAATGGCTGGTTACCAAATAAATGGGTATAAAAGAATGGGTATAAGAACAACAGTCAATTATATAGAGTGCCAAGAAATAAATCTCATTCATTTGCTATATA
>NW_015547254.1:714745-722245 GCF_001515605.1 Sinocyclocheilus anshuiensis | reverse complement strand
CTACATGTTTAAACCACATTTAAAGTTTCCTATGTTGCAAATTGCAAAAAACAAACAAACATCAACTATTAAATGATATGTGTGGCAACTGATTTTGTTTAATTTATGCGTGTAAGGGTTGTGCACCAGTTGAATTGATGAATTTGAACTGTATTTGAATTGAGATAAAACATTTAATTTGAATTTAATTCAAATACAGAGGAACTGTGTGATTTGATTTTTAGTAAAGAATTACCAAGAATATGCTGTCATACACTAAAAGAGTCTCTAGAAAAACAGAAAAGGTACTGTTAATTTTCTACCATGACATTTTCTGTTGAGTTTACAGACATTAACATAATACAATGCATAAATCAAAACATGGGGAAAACACCTGAAAAAATCAATACAAAAAATTCCTTCATATTAACACAGTACATTGGACCCTATTTTATGGACTTTTTCTGTGGAAAATAAATAAAGTTCTCCCAGAAACATTATACATATATTAATTATATATACATTTATATAGTAAATTACCTTTAATTTTATTGTCTATGGTGAAACAACACCTTATCTCCTAGCTCTATATTTTACCCTCAAAGTAATTTTTGCACATTTAAGTATAATTTTGTACATTAAAATGTTATTTTCATTTAAGTCCCATTTCATGTAAGTGTGACAGCTGATTTCAGTAAATATAATTTCTGTGTAGCAAGGTTGTGTGCTCTTCCAATCTTATATATTGAGGTACTGAATTGAGGTACAAAACAGGAATCAAATTTGAATTCAATGATGTAGAAAAATATAATTAAATTCAATGTAAGTATATGTTTGTACATTAAAATGTTGTTTTCATTTAAGCAACTGTTTGAAATCATGTAAGTGACTATGCTTGACACTTGTACGCTTGGTATGGGCTCCGTTGTACTAGAATAGGCATCTTGTAAGTGTGTGTGTGTGTGTGTTTGTTTGTCTATATGGGCTTTTGTGTGGTTTTGGGAAACAGCATTGATTTGTGACACTGAGTTGGAGTCAGGGGCAGAACCAGAATTAGTGTGAAGCCTGTTGTTGGACAGCACATTGTAACTCTGTCTGCTTATTTGATAAGAACTCGTCCGTCTGGAAGGAAAATAAACAGTTGAGCGGTCTGTTGCTCAGCCTTCAGAAAGGAGCTGTTACTAGAGCACAACACAATATTTACATCACTGTTTACATCTTATTACACAACCCTCTCTCTTTCTCTCACTTCCTTTCTGTCCCTCTGACCTCTCTCTCTCTTTTGCTCTCTTTCTGTTTTCTGCCTCTAACTGTGGCCAAACTGAAGAAGAACTGTATTATTTGACTGAGTGTGGTCTTTTTCTTTTGGATATGAACATTGTAAAGTCAACATAAAATCAACAAAATGGGTTGCACATTCTGTTTCATGTTGAATTCAACCTTTGTTTGTGCAACCCATGCAGGGTAGTCCGATTTATGAAAGAATGATGCATGTGAGTCAGTTCTATTTAATGAATCAAACACACAGAATTTTTGTATGTTTAGAATTGTTGCATAGTTATAGGACTGCATTTATGCCGCCTCTAAAAAGACAATGAAAATCATGTACAATGTGTAAACATAGATTTTGCAAGAATTATTCTAAATGTGTTTATTATTGATTATCTCATAATTTGACAATGAAATTGCATTTCTATTTTTCCAAATATTTATTACATAAAAATACAAAACTAATTATTAATGGAATTGTTAAGCAACTAAAATTGTTAATTTACTCAGATTACCATTACTAATACTAAGTATTAAAAAGGACTAACTGACAAGAGCAAATTTGTTGAAATGTCGCTGCTAATGATGCTACTTGACACTACACACTGTGGTAATTGGCAGTATAAAAATGTGTATGTTATTGTACAAATCCACAAAATCTCCATTGTAAATGTAAAAATAATCTGTGAGAATGATAGCAAACAAAGATATTGTCATTACCTATGAAATGGTCTAAAAGGGGTGTGTGGATAGCAAAACAAAATTGGTACTAAGATTGAGCCCTGTGGGACCCCACAAGTTAAGAGAATTGATGAGAAACAAATAATTCCAGTGACAATGTAATCAGTCAAAATGTTTGTCTAGGAAGTGTTTCAGGCTATTCTGCCAGTCTCTAATAGTCTCTGTATGTTCATTTAACACTTTTAGTGTGTGTGTGTGTGTGTGTGCAAGGCAAAAAGAGAGTGAAAGTCATAAAGAGGGAATGTAAGAGAAATGGGATTTAGTTTCCATGTGTTTATTTTTGATGGTGACTTTGTGCTGGTCTGTGTAACCCTGCCTCTGGCTATGAGTGACAGATAGAGATCAGAGGGGCTCTTATCAGTCAAGTTTCTCTGGAATGGTCAGACTGTTCTACAATGCAGGGCCTCGGGAAGTCGTGCCAAGATGTTATTATGATGGCATTTCACTGGTTTCCGTGCTAGGACTTAAATATCTCAACACAAAGGAACATTCACAATTCATACATATTCAAAACAGACTTTAAATATGCAGATTACCTACAAACTGTAACTCCATACCTGAAAAACAACATTAAAACACTCACTTGTGCATATTCCATTATAAGCTAAAGCATCGTGCACACATTTGTAAAATAAACAGTCTACGAGCACCCTGGGTGCATATGGTCGGCACTTAGATTGAATGCTTTGTCAAGAATGTAATTTTGCTTGCGTGTGAGCTGTTGCTCCCAGGTTGTGTGTGAGGCTCTGTGAGAAGTCATTTTCCAAGCCTGTTATTTGTAGCTGGTGAGATCATGCACCATTGCTGACACTGAACATAAAGAGGCATTGAGTAAAAAAGAAACCTAGTCCAAGAGTGGAGGTACACACACACGTACGAAGAGAGGTAGATTTACAGAGGTCTGCGCACACACTCGCTCAGGTATACAACCATACACACAGACACAAGGCTACATTTATTCACCGAGTACTGTCAGTGTAGTGGAGAACCAGAGGACCATGGGGACTATCGTTTTCCTCGTTAATTATGACCGTCTGGCAAGCCCAGGGTCCAGGAAGTGTGAAGGGGGGAAGAATGGAGAAAGAGTGAGGGTAAGACAGGGATAGGCGGCACAGGAGAGACAGGAATCAAGATAAAGAGATCTGTGTAGGAGGGCAGGGAATGTGGATGATAAAACCAGGTGCGTCAATGGAAAAAGATAGAAGACACCTTAAATCTCCCGCATATGTCATCTTTACTTCCCTCTAATACCTTCTGCAGTCCACCTTAAATCTTCCAGACTTTAACCTCCCCAGACATCCAACCTGGAAACCAGACGTCTACCATCATGGACGAAACATTATTCTCCTATCACAGTCCCTCGACACTGAACACCATCCTTTATTGTTCAAAGATGGTCAAAGATAGGTTATTTCTTCTTTATTGACCAGCAATATTGAAAATGAATTGTTAAATGAGGGATAGTTCAGCGAAAAAATTTCTGATGATTTCTATCTTCTGTGGAACACGAAAGAAGATATTTTGAAGAATGTTTCTGTTTTTGTCTATATAATGGAGGTCAACAGGGTCTGAAATGATATTTTTATAAAAATAATGATAAATTCAATTAAATTAAAATCCTCTCGTTTTTAATCCTGTTTGTTTGTTTGTTTGTTGTTAATTAATTAATGTATGTATTTTTAGAGTAAGTGTTATTTTAGTATTATCTATATACTGTTTGAGTATTAAATAATATTTTTTTTAATTAGTTTTTATATGTTTCACTTAAATTTTAGTTTAAGTTTTGTTATGTGCTTTTGTCGTTTTTTTTAAATGTCTATTTAGCTTTATTTTTATTTCAGTTTTAGTCTGAGTAATTTTAGTTCTTCAACTTAAACTTATTTCAGTTAGTTGCCAAGATGTTTTTGAAGTTTCAAAGTGTTTTTTTTGGTATATTTTCTGTCTAAAAATTAAGCCCTTATTGCTCATAATAAAAACCCATAAAAACACAGTAGGAGACACAATAACAAATAAATGCCACTTGATGAATGCAACATTCAAAAAAGAAGCTAAAACCACATCATTGTTTTTTGCAACCAGGCTGCAAATGAAAGTTCCACCTTTCAGTGAAAAATCTTAAGGTCATTAACCCAGGTTAAGTCCAGGCCAGACCAGGTCAGGGTTGTTCTGAAATGTTCCCCCAATTTCTCTGCTCTGAGTCTAGTGTAGCGACACTGGGATTTCAGCGGCTCCAGGTCCAATTACTGCAGTCAGCCGCATCTGGAGTAAGTTAACAGGCCGATCCAATCCAACTGCGCCACGGCAACACACGCCCCAGTTTTGATGACACAAGGAATAATAACAATAAAAGCATATTATGCACACACACACATAAACTCTCCCATCCAGAAAAATAATAACAGCAATAATGCAGCAGGAAATGAAGAGTCACAGAAGCCAGGGCACAGGATCACAGAGCTTTGCGCCGTACTGTGTATGTACCAGCATGAAATGTTTCGCTGAGAGGATTGTGATTTATATGTTTCAGTAGTGTGCATGCATGAACATTTGTACAATTTGTTTGTTTACATGACCTTTCTAAGCTGCAATAATGCAAATATAATATATTTGAGCTATTTTTACTAATAGTTGGGTTTAGTTCTGTGAATGAAGACTTGGCATAAAGTCTAGTCCTCATTGCAGTTTATTCTGGTAAAGAATCACCCAGCTCAAGCTATAACGTATCTTTTCTTACTCTTTTACTGTATATGATGAAATAAAAAGTAAAAAGATGAAATATCTATGTATAAAATTTAATTGTAACACATTTATAATGATACCCAGAATCAAATCACCCATGTGATTTTTGCATGTGTGGTCCAGTTCCACCATTTTTCATTGATTTAGAATAGTGTTGTACAAAAGTTATTGATGAATCATGAAATTTGTAGAGAAATTCAAATGTAGTGTTCAGCCGTGAATGAATGATAATTCTTTGTTTTATTATAGCGCAATTAAAGGGACGTTCACACCAAGGACAATAATTGTAACTATAACGTTTTAATAATCATTCTAAAGGGATGTTCCAACCAATAACGATAACTATAACTATGTCATTTAAATAATCATTGTAAAGGTGCGTTCACCGATGATAACTATAAATATAAAGTTTTAATAATCGTTCTAAAGGGACGTTTACAAAAAAGGATGACAACTATGATGATAACTATAACTAAAGTTTTAATAATCGTTCTAAAGGGACGTTCCCACCAAGATGATAACTATAAAGATAACCATAACTACACAGTTTAAATAATTGTTGTTATGGTACGTTCACACCAAGGATGATAACTCTAATTATAACTATAACTAATAAGTTAAAATAATTATAATTGTTGTAAAGGGACATCACACTAAGGACGATAACTATAACTGTAAGATTGTAATAATCGTTCCAATGGAACGTTACCACCAGGAACGATAAATGTAAGGATATATAACATAAATATAACAATAACTATATTAGTGTCCACACCAATGCACAATAACATTCTGTAACATTCTGTGATTCTATAGTTGTGTTGTGGACTTCCCTATTCTCATAGAATTAGAACAATTATTAAAACTTTTATAGTTATTGGCCCTTAAGTCTGTAAATGTTTAAGGCAAGAGTTTAAATGTATTTAATAATAATAATAATATTATATTTAATAATATTATATTTAATATTATATTTAATAATAATAATTACTATTTTATTCAAATATTGTCTAATTGTGTCTTATTTACTATTAAGCTTTTTTCAAACTAAACTTGCTTAAACTTGCTTACACTACCATCTTAAATAATATTTCTGATGAAAAATATTTTGTATTACATTAAAATAAAGATAAATAAATTTAAAATAAATAAAAATGTAATTAGCCTATCCTACTTACATTTGTGTCGAAATCAACCACATCTTTGCTTTAAAATGCGTCGCAAGATCTCCTAACTGAGATCACATGATCACAAACAGAAATCACTTCCGTGAAGTGATCATCACATGTTCCCTTCGCTAACGGACTTCTGGAAGGGCCCTTCGCGAAGGGATTCAGTTGTTCACTTTCGTTTGGAACGTCCCTACAAATGGCGTCCCCTTCCCGAAGTGCCCTTCAAGGGTGCAAAAAAGCCGTTTGGAATTTGCCCTTAGTTTTGTCACACCGAGGAAGTGACACAGCTGCTAAGGTCAGCGGTAGATGCGGTGCCTGGGGGTCGTTGTCATGGCGCCTGTGTCGCGTAATAAGGTTAGACCCTGAGACTCTTAGCATTCCTCCAAAGGCACACGTGTACACACTTGCACACTTTAAAAATACACACAATTAAACGGTGCTTTCAGACTTGCCACACTGCAAGTACTGTTCCACAACTACACAAATACAAGACACACACACACACATGCACACATTTATTAGAAAAAAAACGCCTTACAAAGCAATGCTTTGAGCAACGAGTGTGAAAAGCCTTAGGCCACAAGAGCCCTGCTATTTTAAATATGTCCTATATAATCATATCATCATCTACATATCAATCTGTTAGTCTTTATTATGAAGCTGTGAAGTTGGTGGAGGTATTGGTGAGAGAGAGCAATGCATGCTGGGAATTATGCATGATGGGCCAGAGGCATTCTGGGAGGCAGTTCCCCTGCAAGGTTGGCCTCTGAAACAGCAGCATGGTTAATGGCCCTTTCGTGGCTAGGCCACAAAGGCTTTTGTCTGTGCCTAATTCAGCCTATGGTGCACAGGGCAAGGAGGGAAAATGGCACCCAGGGCCTGAAATCCTCCCTCCACCTCTCTCTCTCTCTCTCTCTCTCTCTCTCACTCATTTATCAGTCCATCATGTTCTGTTTGCTCTTTGAAACCGTTTGATGAATAGGAGGAAACCAGATTAAAAATAGATGGTGACTAATCAGCAGAAGAACCAGGATAGAGTCCCACCTCTGATTTCCGAGGGTTTGAGAGAGTCACAAACACACAGACGTACACAAACACATTCACGTTTACAGTAGAGCAAACGCACTATACTGAAAACATGCTATACATACTACTGTTGGGCTGAAGGGAAACAGCCTGGAAGGATGGCCAGTCTAACGCAGAGTCCTAACTAGACGTGATGTGACAAGTGATTTGTCTGTCCACACCAGACATCAACCATAACAAAATCAATCACATATCCCAGCCAATCAAAAGAGCGTGTGGTTAGACTCTCTGCAAGCACACTACTATCTCACACTCTCAACAAAATGTAAGTAAATAATCAAGTGATATACCAGCTAGGGGTGTGCGATATTGACAAAATTATATCTCGATATTTTATGGGATTTTATCGATAACGATAATTAGACGATATTTTGCTGAGTGTGTTATTGTGCTGGTACCTTAAGGACTGCCGAAGACAGCTGACTCCTAATGTTTTTAATATTCTTCATATTCTGTGTGGTGGTCAGTTCATACTGATAGAAATTAATCTTTTCCAATAAGTTTAAACTGATTT
>NW_015547254.1:710105-714022 GCF_001515605.1 Sinocyclocheilus anshuiensis | reverse complement strand
GCGAAGGGATTCAGTTGTTCACTGTCGTTTGGAACATCCCTACAAATGGCGTCCCCTTCCCGAAGTGCCCTTCAAGGGTGCAAAAAAGCCGTTTGGAATTTGCCCTTAGTTTTGTCACACCGAGGAAGTGACACAGCTGCTAAGGTCAGCGGTAGCTGGGGGTCGTGGGGGTCGTTGTCATGGCGCCTGTGTCGCGTAATAAGGTTAGACCCTGAGACTCTTAGCAAGGCACACGAGGCACACGTGTACACACTTGCACACTTTAAAAATACACACAATTAAACGGTGCTTTCAGACTTGCCACACTGCAAGTACTGTTCCACAACTACACAAATACAAGACACACACACACACATGCACACATTTATTAGAAAAAAAACGCCTTACAAAGCAATGCTTTGAGCAACGAGTGTGAAAAGCCTTAGGCCACAAGAGCCCTGCTATTTTAAATATGTCCTATATAATCATATCATCATCTACATATCAATCTGTTAGTCTTTATTATGAAGCTGTGAAGTTGGTGGAGGTATTGGTGAGAGAGAGCAATGCATGCTGGGAATTATGCATGATGGGCCAGAGGCATTCTGGGAGGCAGTTCCCCTGCAAGGTTGGCCTCTGAAACAGCAGCATGGTTAATGGCCCTTTCGTGGCTAGGCCACAAAGGCTTTTGTCTGTGCCTAATTCAGCCTATGGTGCACAGGGCAAGGAGGGAAAATGGCACCCAGCCTGAAATCCTCCCTCCACCTCTCTCTCTCTCTCTCTCTCTCTCTCTGGGATGAGAGACCTTTTACAGGTCTTTTAAAAAACTTTATTATTACAGCCATGGTAAAAGAATAGTTCACCCCAAAAAATTTAAATTTGCTGAAAATTTCCTCACCTTCAGGCCATCCAAGATGTAGATGAGTTTGTTTCTTCATTGGAACAGATTCAGAGAAATTTATCATTACATCACAGTGGATCCTCTGCAGTGAATGGGTGCCGTCAGAATGAGTCCAAACAGCTGATAAATATTAACTTCAAACTATTGTTTCCGGCTAAAACATGAGTTGTCTATTAATAATATTGCTTTCTTCAGTGAAAAAGCCATCTCGACTGAATCAGTAGAGAAATATGCACAGATCAAACAGTGTTTACAAGAGAAAACAATCCAAAACAGTTCTAACTGTTTGGTGGATTCTGATGTGAGATGATTAAAGGGTTTAACTTTTTCACTGGAGAAAGCAATATTATGGATTATGACTCATATTTTGGCAAGAAGTGATGTTTTAAAGTTAAAATGCCTTAATGACGGATTTGTTTCTTACAAACACACAGCTTTTCACTTCACAATATGTTAACTGGTGGACTAGAGTTGTGTGGATTACTTGTGGATTATTGTGATGTTTTTATCAGCTGTTTGAACTCTCATTCTGAAGGCACCCATTCATTGCAGAGGATCCTCTGGTGAGCAAGTGATGTAACGCTAAATTGTTCCAAATCTGTTTCGATTAAGAAACAAACTCATCTACATCTTGGATGGCCTGACAGTGAGGAAAATTTCAGCAAGATTTCGTTTATGGGTGAACAATTCCTTAAAAAAAAAAGAAGCCTTGTGCTAATATAATTTATGTAGATAATACAGAAAAAAACTACATTACATTTTACTAATAAATACATAGGATTGTATATATGCAGCAGCATATAAACAAATGCTGTGATCCTTTACATAAGCAACCTCAGACCACAGATGCACCCACATATATTTACACTGTGACTGTGCCAAATGAAGCTGCACATGCCAAATGTGAACAATAAATTGCAGCATAACATACACACTTCCAAACATCCGTAATTCTATCGTCAGAGAGCCAAACCGTGTACATCACCTATAAACTTCACAAAAACCACAAAAGACAAGCCACAGCCATCTCTTATTATTGCTGCCTCTCAGTTGTGGAATTATTTGTGTAAAAACAGCAAACTAATTATACATTATCACAGACTACATATGATATCAGATATCTCCTATTAAAAGTTACTTGAGACCAGTCTAGAACAACAGGGCAACAAGTCAAACTTGTCATCACTGCACACCAAATTCTGTAATACTGATTATAGTAATGATACTTAATAATTTGATTATCGAATTGCTATCGAATTATACCAAAGCTTCGGGACCAAGTATTAACAAAAATAAATAAATAAATAAAAATACATAAATAAATAAACAAATGAAAAAATGAATAAATAAATTACAAAAATAAATAAATTAAAAATAATTGTATTTAAAAAAATTATAATTCTATTTGGCAGATACTTCATTCAAAGTGACTTATACATATATACTTTTGTATTTTATCAGTCTTTACATTCCCTTGAAATTAAACCCATGATCATGGAGCTACCATTGCTTTACTGTACTATTTGATTTCAATTTCTGCAGTCACACTGTGTAGCCCCGCCCACCACGGCATCTCATTGGTCCAAAACCCAATTTCTCATAACTGTACATTAAACATCCGTTTTGAATGTTTTTTTTTTAATGAAGAAATGACTGAGGTTATAATTGGAACAAATTACTGAAAAAGTCATATTTATGAGTCATAAAACTCATATTTTAAGATTTCCTGGGTGTTATGGCAATGTTACATATATATATATGTATATATATATATATATATATTAGCTTAGACCCACCTGCATACTAAGATTGATGACATGATTATAACAATGAGCAGTATTGAGGTTCCTCTAATTACTGGAGCAATTACAGCATGTGTGCATGCCAGCAGAGTGTGTGTGTGTAAATTGGAGAAGGTCTGATTGTTGGTGTGTCAACTGCAGCTGTGTCCACATGGGCAGAGAGCCTGCACAGCTAATAAGCATGGAAGTCTAATTCATCCTCTGCTATAACATCAGCTCTCATGCCAAGCAAACCAAAAAGAAAAACATGTGGCTCTTACATGGCATGCAAAAACCAGGCAAGACCAACCACACACATCGCCATAAAACAGACTCAGAGATGTTTACTTTCACCTGAGGAGCAACAGGTGACATGCAAACACAAGGTATTTAGTATTTTTAACTTACTATCTATTTTATGTTATAAGTGTATATTCTAATCACTAGTTAGCAATTCAGTTGTATCTTTTCTCAGTTTCTCTCACTACTACACTGAAAAAGATGTGTAGTATTTACTTTGAAATTTAAACATTTTCACTCAGAAATTGCAAGTAAGTTTCACAAATATTTACAAAGTAACACATTCAACTAAACATGAAACTTTGAAGTGGAAAAACTGAAATAGTAGTTTTTTTGTAAACTGAACTCCAATAATATGTTGTATTAACAACTTCAATAAATAAATAAATAAAGTGTATGCATTGGATACTTATTCAGAGTGTCAATAATCAATTCAAGTCTATAGAAAAAAAGAAAATCTTATTGTATCGATATATAAATATATTTTGTAAAAAAAAAAAAAAAAAGCAATTGAACTTGTGATTTTAGGCTGCTAGATTACTAGATTAGTTTATACTGTTCTACTTTCTCTGCTTAAAGTAATACTACTTCCTATTATTTTTCTTTTGTTTAGTTTCCTAAACAAATGGAAACTAATAGGAAGTTTCCTTTTACTTCTTTTATCCACACACACACACACACACACACACATATACATATATATATATATATATATATATATATATATAGGCTACTAGTAAAAATTGGCATTATATTAGTGTAGCATTAATGAGACCTACAACTAGGAAGTAGTATTAGTACAGTAGGAAACATAGGAAGTAGTTCAGGAAACCAATAGGAAGTAGCACTGGAATAGTAAGAAGTACTAAAATAAGTTGAATCTAATGAACTAGTGAGGTTGAAAAAATTTGTAATGAAAATAGTAGTCATTAAGTCATATATATATATATATATGT
>NW_015547254.1:680021-709983 GCF_001515605.1 Sinocyclocheilus anshuiensis | reverse complement strand
GTGTGTGTGTGCGTGCGTGCGTGCGTGCGTGTGTGTGTGTGAGTGAATAATTTGATTATTAAATTTAGCTTTAAGAAATTAACACTAAAACTGTTTGCCATAGTTTTCCATGCTGAAAAAACCGTGCAGGTAAATGTCTTTAGTGACCGTGTCTGTAATGGTATGATGTTTGTCAGAATGGTCGGTTATTAATGGACCCGGTAGCTCTGAGAGACACATGCAGAGGTCCTCACGGTGAGGTTTTCCCGCACAACACGGCACAGCTGCGCCTGCGGGACTGTCGCTTCAATAGACGGGGGTCAATGCAAGCCCTGCGGGGACGAGTGCATACCAAATCAGGGAGAACAGGGAGGTCTGCGGGAGGGGGAGGGCTCATCCTGCGCACGTAACTTTGCGAACGTTTAGGTTTCGGACGTAAAATAACGCAAAGTTCTCGTCACGAATGTTCCACTCAAGCTTTAAACCCTATTTCTTTAGGAGAGACAAGCGTGAACTACGCTGAGATTTGGGAAGGAATCTTTATTGTTCAGATCCCTCCTCCTTCCTGGGAAGTGGGAGGACCCGAGAAGTTCCTCGCAAAAGAGAGAATTGTTCCAGAACTCAGTCATCCAAAAACGTCCTTTCAATGCAAGAACTTGGGGAGCCGAAGAAAATGTCGGTGCTGCTGCAGCAGTAAATTACTGAAGCAGTAGCGGTTTGCGGGGAAAAGAAGGAGAGGAATTGCCGTTTTCTTGGATTAAACAGCGAGAAACATTGCTGGAAAAAGTCGACCAACGAAAAACTAGTGGATTCAACTCCAAACTACTGCACGTTTTTGGTAAGTCTCTCTCTCCTCCCCCCAAAACATCTCTTGTTTTTAGGAACCCCTCCATGCTATTCTAATAGCTTACTCAAGTTTACTTAACTTTTCATAATACTTCCTACTTTTTGCACTTTTGCGAATACTCGCCCTATAGAAATGATCGCGTGTTGTTAATCAAAGAAAGATGCCTTTTTTAAATACTTAAAAAAAAAAAAGATGCGGGTGTTAGCTAACTAGCTATTTAGTTTCGACGTCCTCTTATCATATTCATGTAATAGATTCCCGACTCTCCGAGGTTACGTTTGTTGTTTTTCTACTTTAAAAACTATTTAGTAGTCGTATTTATGACGGTATTTCAATAAAAGACAGCTAAATGCGCTTTGGCTGCAGCTGTGATGTTAATTTGTCCCTCTAATGCTAATCATAGGCAAAATTAAAATACCTCTGTATTTATAATATTTATAAGATGTTTGTATTAATGAATCATTGTCAGAGTGTCAATAAATGTGTTATGAAGTGTAAGAGCATCTCTAAAAAGCATACATGAACATTTTTGCATAGTTTTACAGGCCTCATTTAGCTATAGTAGTTGACATTACAATGCTTAACACAATTTACACTTGAATTAAGCATGTGTGTTTATATATTTTGTCATTCTATTAACATTCTCACTTTTAAATATCTTTTTTTTTTCAGAACAGAGTTTGTTTTATGTTGATAAAACAAATTGGTCAAATGTTGATAATTGTTGGTCATTAGGAAATTGTGCCCAAAATATCTTAACTGTTTGTTTGTAAACAATTACAAAGCAGTGTTGTAGCGGTTATATAAAATATTTGCAAACTTTTTAGGTTATGTAGTTTCACTTCATTGGGTCTAAAATAGAGATTTTTATAGATATTCACACATTTTCTTCTTAATCAGTCTGTTAGACATAGCTAACTGTTAGGAAAAAAATACATTGTGACTATATCGCAAAGCAACATAATATAATAATGGATAATAAATAAATGGCAATCAATAGATAGAATGGCAATAATAATAATTAACAAAATCATTTTATTTTGAATTCATTTTTCATAATGCATATTATGTTTTACTGTTGTAGTCTAATGATTTAGTTATTTTTATTATAAAAAGTATCAATATAGTTCATGAAAATGTTACTGTTGATCTGTAAGATGTCTTTTGCTCAGAAATCCTTGCTGTACTTTGGAGACAAAACCAAACCTAACTGATGAACAACTAAAGATTTGATTTCTGACATTTGATTTGCATGGAAATGTTTATACAGTCCCGCATGGTTGTTATAGAGTTATAACAGGACAATACTGTTACAAAGCTAGTAATGAAGTTTATCAGGGCCCCAAAATGTTAGTGCCCAGGTGCTGCATTGTTCTCGAAAAAGAAATAAAACAGGCCAACTGAGAGGAATGCTTGCTGACCTTGCGTTTGTTTCAAACTAGTTGATAGATTCTTACGAGCCAGATCGCTCTGCTCAGATGCCAAGAATTCAATTTGAGGAAAAACTGCGGTAGCTGGTTTTTGCTCAAGATGATTGGTGGTCGGGTGGATCAAAGTTGTTCCATAATTGATTCCAGTCTGATTATCTTGTTGGCTTTCATAGTGCTCTGACCTTATTTGGCTATAATGCTGGGAAGGCCTATTAGCTATGCACAGATGGATGCACAGATTTCAGATGACATGCCCTCACTGCTCCGCATTCTTTCAGTGTAACAGGTATCCCATAGCTGAGCCAGAGAGGCCCGTCTGGGGTCTTGGAAAGGTTGATAAAAGCATATTAGATGGGAGAGATGAGGCTGATCGGGTATCAGCATGGTAGAGATGTCAGGGATGTGACATATGTCTTTAAACGCTCTTGTTTTCATAGATAAATTGGCATATAAACAAGGCTGTAGACGTCAGCATTATGAACTCATTTCTAGTGTGTGTAACCAAATGAGAGCTGATTAGTCTTGACTCTTGTGGATGTGAAGGTTTTTTGTTGCCGCAGAGGTTTTTGGACCAGCTTATTGTTTTCTTTAAGGGTGTAACTTTTCTGTTAATTTGCAGAAGAAGGCTGTGTAATAAAAAAACTCCTCCAGGTTGGCTTTCATGTCTGTTTCTGCAGGTATGTTCATGCAGTCATAATAGCCTGGAGGCAACAATCTGCGGGTTTGTATGTGCGTGCGGGTTAAAGATGCTCTTCTATGAAGATTATCTTCTCATAGTGGAATGCACGGCGTGTCAGTCTGCTATTTCCAAACGCGCTCTGAATTATCCAAAGCTCAAAAGTATGGCAGCTGTCAAGAGGCAATTTATAGCCTGCAGTGAAGAATAATCATCTCTGAAGTATAAAGTCGCTGTTGTGGCCTCACCTGGTCGAGGTAATTTAGTTTCAGTGCTTTCTCCATTTCATTAGGCACACAATAACACCTGGACATCCAGGTGGCTGGTTGAGTTTCTCACTTTCTCATGTTTGGTTCCTCTTGGAATAGTTCACCCAAAAATGAAAATTTGCTGAAAATTTGCTGAAAATGTAATCACCCTCAGCCCATCCAGGATGAGTTTGTTACTTCATCGGAACAGATTTTGGAGAAATTTAGCATTAAATTGCTTGATCACCAGTGAATGGGTGCCGTCAGAATGAGAGTCCAAACAGCTGATAAAAACATCACAATAATCCACAAGTAATCCACACAACTCCAGTCCATCAATTAAAGACTTGTGAAGTGAAAAGCTTAATGTTTGTAAGAAACATTAAGGCTTTTAATGGTCCATAATCCATAAAAATGCTTTCCTTGTTGTCCTCTCACATCAAGATCCATGTACATATTTTTTTAGGACTGTTTTTACTTGTAAATGGTGTTTGATCTGTGCATATTTCTCTCCTGATTCAGATAAGACCTTTTTTTTTTACCGGAGAAATCAATAATATGGATAGAGAACTTAGCTGCAAGCAATGGTTAGAAATTAAAAACTTAATGGTATATTTATTACAAACATACAGCTTTTTGCTTCATAAGACATTACTCAGTGGACTTGAGTTGTATGTATTACTTGTGGGTTGTTGTTATGTTTTTATCAGCTGTTTGAACTCCCATTCTGATGGCACCCATTCACTGCAGAGGATCCATTGTTGATCTAGTGATGTAATGCAAAATTTCTCAAAATCTGTTCTGATGAAGAGACAAACTCATCTTGGATGGCCTGAGAGGGTGAGTGTATTTTTGAATGAACTATTCCTTTAAGAGCATGTTGTCCATTTACTTTTACTCTAAAACCTGTGAAATACTCTGTAATGCGTTACCTTGTCACTTCACCAGTCATTGTGAAGACTGTAGTTTTGAGTTGTCTCTGACATCAAGGAAACGCACAAACATAGCAGCACGTTGCTGTTTGTGTCAATGTGTCTGTTGCAAGGCGGTGAGATCATTGATAAACTCCAGACCCTGGTAAATAAGCAGCGACTGTTTGCAGACAAACAGCTCAGTGTGTGTAAAGCTGATATTTGTACAGAGATTAAGGATCGTTTTGACAAGCACAGAGTAATGGAGACGTTCTCCGCAAGACCATTCACACTCTCTCAATAACTCGTCTTTAGAGACCTATAGTTCACTGTCAGAGTCACACACATGCTCTGAAACGTTCCCGCACACACACACTCCATTACTTGTCTTCATTATTTATCCAGGATAGATTATATGCCACTTTCATTTTCTGATAATTGGAATTTTACAAATTAATTTTACAAAAATCATCAGAATCACTTGTTGAAGATAGTTCTGTGAAGATTTTTTTTCTCTCAAACATAAGGAGGTTTTTAAAAAGCTGTATATGCTTTATGATTTTTTATTTGCAATATACACTACTTTTCAAAATTTGGGGATCTGTCCAAACAGCTGATAAAAACATCACAATAATCCACAAGTAATCCACACAACTCCAGTCCATCAATTAAAGACTTGTGAAGTGAAAAGCTTAATGTTTGTAAGAAACATTAAGGCTTTTAATGGTCCATAATCCATAAAAATGCTTTCCTTGTTGTCCTCTCACATCAAGATCCATGTACATATTTTTTTAGGACTGTTTTTACTTGTAAATGGTGTTTGATCTGTGCATATTTCTCTCCTGATTCAGATAAGACCTTTTTTTTTTACCGGAGAAATCAATAATATGGATAGAGAACTTAGCTGCAAGCAATGGTTAGAAATTAAAAACTTAATGGTATATTTATTACAAACATACAGCTTTTTGCTTCATAAGACATTACTCAGTGGACTTGAGTTGTATGTATTACTTGTGGGTTGTTGTTATGTTTTTATCAGCTGTTTGAACTCCCATTCTGATGGCACCCATTCACTGCAGAGGATCCATTGTTGATCTAGTGATGTAATGCAAAATTTCTCAAAATCTGTTCTGATGAAGAGACAAACTCATCTTGGATGGCCTGAGAGGGTGAGTGTATTTTTGAATGAACTATTCCTTTAAGAGCATGTTGTCCATTTACTTTTACTCTAAAACCTGTGAAATACTCTGTAATGCGTTACCTTGTCACTTCACCAGTCGTTGTGAAGACTGTAGTTTTGAGTTGTCTCTGACATCAAGGAAACGCACAAACATAGCAGCACGTTGCTGTTTGTGTCAATGTGTCTGTTGCAAGGCGGTGAGATCATTGATAAACTCCAGACCCTGGTAAATAAGCAGCGACTGTTTGCAGACAAACAGCTCAGTGTGTGTAAAGCTGATATTTGTACAGAGATTAAGGATCGTTTTGACAAGCACAGAGTAATGGAGACGTTCTCCGCAAGACCATTCACACTCTCTCAATAACTCGTCTTTAGAGACCTATAGTTCACTGTCAGAGTCACACACATGCTCTGAAACGTTCCCGCACACACACACTCCATTACTTGTCTTCATTATTTATCCAGGATAGATTATATGCCACTTTCATTTTCTGATAATTGGAATTTTACAAATTAATTTTACAAAAATCATCAAAATCACTTGTTGAAGATAGTTCTGTGAAGATTTTTTTTCTCTCAAACATAAGGAGGTTTTTAAAAAGCTGTATATGCTTTATGATTTTTTATTTGCAATATACACTACTTTTCAAAATTTGGGGATCTGTGAGATTTTTAATATTTTTAAAAGAAGTCTCTAATACTCATGAAAGCTGCATTTTTTTTGACCAAAAATAAAAGCAGTATTAGTATTATTGAAATAGTATTACAATTTTAAATAACTGTTTTCTATTTTAATCTATTTTAAGGTATAATTTATTCCTGTGATGACAGCTGAATTTTCAGCAGCCATTACTCCAGTCTTCAGTGTCACATGATCCTTCAGAAATCATTCGAATATGCTGATTTGGTGCTCAAGAAACATTTCTTATTATTTTCAATGTTGAAAACAGCTGTGCTGCTTAATTTTTTTTTTTTTGTGGAAACTGATCATTTTTGGGAGGATTCTTTGAATAAAACGTTAAAAATAGCATTTGCATGAAATATAATAAATCTTTTTTTGACATTATAAATGTCTCTACTGTCACTTTTGATCAATGTAATGTATCATTGCTGAATAAAAGTATTAATTTCTTTCAAAAACAAAAATCTTACTCACCCCAAACTTTTAAACGATGGTGTATATGATTTTGTAAACACCTGTCCTTCAGCACAGCAGTTTTGTTTTGAAATAGGTAGGGAGTTTTCTTCATCTTTATGCCTTTTGGACACCATGGCATGTTCAAAAGCCAAAGGCTACTGTATTGTTTTGCAATTTAGGGTTTGTTTATTATGTGGTTGGTGTTGCTTTTGATGTGTCTGCAAACTGTGTGGTCATGGATGTTGCAGGTGTTTACAGTTGACAAGGGCTTCCTCTGCCAAAGCCAGACCTTTGGCTCTGAAAGGCCTAGTCATTTGGCTTTAACTATACAAAACCTGTTTTTAAAAGACATTTTAGACACATTTCAGCTTTAATGTCCTATTTTTTATTTTATTTTTATTTTTTGCTTGTATCAGTGCTGTTTACAGCCATTCACTCAGGCAACAGAGCATTATTGCATGAGTGCATTATAAACAGTTTTATTATGTTTTAGTTTTATTATATATTTTGATTTCCTAACCCTTCCTGCTGTTTTTTCCAATCTTTGGTACTGGACTCTTGCTGGCGAGCATGCAGGCAGTCTAAGCTCACTGAGTTCCTGTTGAATAATGTGGAGAAATTGCTTTTGATTTATAATTGGTTCCATTCACTATGATGGAAAAGCTGCCAGAGCAGGAGGGGCCCCTCCATCCTTCCCTCTCTCCTCTCATCTGCACAGCTATAAGCTGTGTGGTTTTTACAAGAAAATATGTTCAGTATAAATATCTATTCTTTATTTTGTAATGAACTTCACAATGGTTGTATGTGTTTGAGAGCTCGAAACACTTGTCCTCCATTGTGAAGTTTTTTAGTCATGATTTGAAAAGTGTTTATTTCTGTTAGATATTTGATTACATTGTAGTTTGATCCGTATTCAAGCAGTTGGTTCCGAAAGTGATTATTTCTTTAAATTAGAGCAGTATTTGGGTCCTTGTGAGAATGCAAATGCCTATGATCACTCTCTGAGGAAAAAAGAAACCAAAAAACCACACACTTCTAATATTACTTATATTTTGTTAAAAAATAACTATTTCTTGGCTCTTTTTCTGTTTCTAAGATGTGTGTGAAGTGATCTAAGCTCATTGAACCCATTTACTGATTGACAATATTTTCCTAATAAGCATCACCAAGGCAGGTTTGTAATGGATTTTTGGTGAACTGAACCTCTTATAATACCTGCCTTGGTGGGAAGCAGCACGAAAACAGAGTCAGTCTAATCCTAACTGACAGTTCCCATCGTCTGGCCAAATGGAGGTATGCAGTCATGTGACCATCCTGCTCAAAATGCCCAAACTCAATAATTAGCGTGTGCTAGTTAATGCTGCCTTGTTATATGAATTATGCAAATATCGGGGTGCTTAATTGATCAGAGCCCCTGGACTTGGCTCGATCGTTTGCTCATTAATCCATTGAGTGGGTCTCATTATTGTATTTTTTTGGGCAGGGGTGGATGTTGCTCATTAATACACTGAAGGATATGGTGATGGCAGGGGTATTGGCCTTGTTAGTGGTGCTTTTGATGTTTAATTTTCCGGCATGGGAACGACTGATGTTTTTGCGGTGAATTGTGGGAGTCTAGGCAGCACTGGAAAAGATTCTGCTTTGCTTACACCTGCTAATCTGTTCTGAGAGCCATGAGAACTTTCCAGAGGATTAAGTGATGGTGAAGACAATAGCCCTAAAGGTAAAGTCATGGCTATGGCAGCAGGTGAACTATGAGTTTAGGCTGGGTGATATATTGAATATTCATGATGATTTTGCTGGGAATGTACAATGAAGCAATACTTTAAATAGTAAAATGATTTCATTGCCTGTTTTATTTGGCTTAAAGACCATGTCGTTAGATTAGTTTCACAATTCTTCTGTCTTATGATTTTTCAGTTGTGCCCCTGATTTAAACTTCAGTTAATATTGATTCAAGTTTGATTTGTTTTTCTGTGAATCAGTTCAAATGGTTCAATAAATCAGTTAAAAACTCAATTATCTATTTACATCATCAATCAGAAATGATCACAGAAGATTTTGCATTGCATTTATTGATTACAATGCTTTTTAAAAAAAATATGTAGTTAAATATTTCTGTTTTTTTTGTGAATTTTTAGATGAACACATAAATTAAAATTAATTTTGTTCATTTACTAAAAAACAATGAGGAACCGCTGTGGATCGCCGGATCGGCTTTCACCGTGGACGAAGCGGAGCCGTGGGCCGCTCCTTCGTCAAATCCGAAGCCTTTGCTCATTCCAGGCGCCGGCCTCTACTTACTCTAGCCCACTGTGTGTGACGCTGTTTTGTTGTGAAAGCGAATCTACTTTGTTTGGCATTCCAAAAGAGGACACGACTAGAAATCAGTGGTTAAGTTGTATTTACAACAATGTTCCAGAACAGTTCAACCCAAATATTCAGATGTGTGCAGCACATTTTCACATAAACACATTTCATTACACCAAATACACAAAATAATGTTCTTTTTAGAAACATCATATGACCCCTTTAATAAAGAAATTAATACTTATATTAAGTAGTGACAGTTAAAACATTTGTAATGTTACAGAAAGAATCTCAGAAAAAGGTGATTGCGGTTTCCACGAAAATATGGAGCAGCACAACTGTTTTCGATGTTGGTAATAATAGGAAATGTTTCTTGAGCACCAAATCAGCACATTTGATCAGCACATCAAGATCATGTGGCACTGAAGAAGACTGGAGTAATGGCTGCTGAAAATTCAGCTTCACCAACACAGAAATAAATTACATTTTAAAATATATTAAAATAGAAAACAGTTATTTTAAATTGTAATAATATTTAACAGCATTTCTTTTCTTTTTTTACAGTTTTTTTTAAATCAATTAAATGCAGCCTTGGTGAGCATAAGTGACTTTATTCCGAAAAGTACAAAAAAAAACTTTTGTAGGCCTACTTTTATCAGTAGAAGTTTGGTCGAAATGGTGCTTCCTCTGATTGCAGACAAATATATTATGAGCCATTACAGAGCATAAATATTGATATATTCTGTTTATAGAACATTAAAGTGTGTTGTTAATCTGTAAGGAGGCCATAATTTTACTAAACTCTCCCTCTGAACGGTACTTTCTCCATTTTTGGCTCCTTCAGCCAAATGGCCAGCAAACTTCGACCATCCACCATCTCAATTTCCCCCCTCTTTGGTCAATCACTAGTTGACATCCACTCTCTAATTTGGATCCCTAAAGCTTCCCTCCTACACCCACCCCCACACCCACTAACCACTTTTGGCTATCCAGCTCCCCCCAGCCCAAAACTGCAGCCCTCACTTGTTCATTGAGCTGTCCCCATCAGCTCTTCCTCTGGCCCTTCTGAGAAACGTCTCTCCTTTCACAGGGGGCCGTAGGGTTATTGTCCATGCACCGGCTCACTGCTTTACAATGACTCTCCACTCTATTAAGGTGCGTTCTGCCTGTTACCGTCGCCCAGAGCAACGGGCCTCCCGCATGGCAGATATGCGCTGTGGCATTGTGGGCCATGGGCCCGCGCGGGCAGTTGAACCCAGCACTCCTCACACTTGACACCGCATGTGTTTATCTAAAGGGGGGGTATTGTGATGTTTGGAGAATCGAGGATGGGTCGGGGGGGTCTGAAGGACATAAATAGGGTGAAGGGAAAGGGGTGATACGTTTTCAGAAGGAGCTAAACCCCACCTCCTCCCCTCGCTTCCTCGTTACTCTTCTCCTCCCTCTGTGCGGAAAGCAAATGGAATGTGATCGGTACGAGGGAGGCCTACGGGCAGCCGAGAGCGGTTTTATCCAATTAGTAGGGTTGTCAAAATGAATTTCACACAGGCTGGAGGACAATAGTGACCAGAGTGGCCCTAGAAGAAAGGACTCCATTTAGTGACAAAGAGGCATTATGAAGTCACTTCAGTATTATGCTTTTTGTCTCTCTTTCTTTCTCCCTTTCTCCTATAAACAGAGTCTAAACGCAGATGCCTTTGTAGAGCCCTTATCCAGATGCTCAGATCAATGCGATGTCTGCTCTCTAAAGGGGTCACATACTTATACCGCAGCACGTTTTTCGCTTACAGTATTGTTTGACTCCCCCTGTCTGTGCATTTTTGGTGAAGAAGGAAAAAAATGGCAGCGCTATAAATTATTTTCCATTACAGTTGCGACTTGATATGAATGTGAAGTGTTTGTCTCAAAGGCGATGACATGAGCTGGATTGCACATATGTGTCTGAATGAAGCATGTGTGTTCAAGGGGATAACTTCTGACGCCTGAGACAGGTGGCTTGACAGCCAAGGAGACGGTATTGCCGCATTTTGCAAACCTATAGGGCAGCTGTCCTGTTCCTGTTGACAGCACAGATTTGTGGGCTCCAAAGAGCCTGATAGTCTGAGTATATGCAGTAGTTTATTTGATGCAAACATCTAGTCTAATTTTCACAATTCAGTAGGATTGATTTGGCTCATCAATAAGGATGGCATAGAGTTTCAGGTTGGTTGACAGAGCAACAGTCATTTGCCTAATCAAATCAGTTCTGTGCTATATGTATGGTTTTATGCCTCACAAACATGAACAATTAGTAGTTCGTGATCTATTGAAGATGGTTGTTGTTACGAATTTTGTTGATTTAAATAGGTGGTCAAGGTAAAGTTATCTAGCTATCTAACATATATGAGGTTTTGTTGAAAACTGTGAGAATTATGTTTATAGTCATTACTGTAAGTGGGTTTACAAATCATTTGATAAGAAAACTCAATATTAAAAATATTTCTGACAAATATAAAATATGTTGCTACAATTAATTTTACTTATTTATTTATTTATTTAGCTATATTGGCAGGGCATATTACAAATCTGAACTAGTTTCTCAACTAATCTAGTAGAAAATTTTTTTTATTGAGTTCTACCAATGTTTTGCAGCAGTTTTTGTTCACTGTAAGTTTGTTGAAAGACATTTTTAATGTTTCATTGGTTGAATGATTGATACTCTGGTACACAACAGTTCTTTGCTATTCATTTAAATATGTGGTCATGGCAAAGTCATATAGCTTTCTAACTTGAGATGAGATTTTTTCGACAATTGTGAGAATAATGTTCATAATGGTCATTTTGAGTGGGTTTGAAAATATCAAATTATTTGCAAAGAAAAATATATTTTTCATTAAATTTTAGGATCTTTCTGACAGATATAAAAAATGTATTGATAAAACTAAGTTGTTTTTTATTTTTGTGATTTTATTGATATTTTATACATTTATTTTATATATTATTTTATTTTTATTTAGGCCTATTTTGCTAGTCAAAATATTTGCAGGGCAATTACTAATCTGAACTTTGTTCTTGACCAGTCCAACATAAAACAATTTTATTCATGAGTTCTACCATGGTTTTGCCATGTTTTTGTCCATTGAGAGTTTGTAGAAAACACATTTTCAGTGTTTAATTTGCTGAGTGATCAACACCCAGGTGCACAACAGCATCTGACTGTACTTCCACCACTCACAGCCACTGTCTGTGGTCAAAACACAACTGAAACAATCATCTACACCTACAGAAGTATTAAAGGGGTCCTATTATGCTCTTTTACAAAGTCTTGATTTTGTTTTGGGGGTGTACTAGAACAGGCTCTCATCCTAGGTTGTTTGAAAAACACATTATTTTTCACATATTTTACATTATTACAACACCTCTCTCCTCAGTCTGGCATGAATGGCTCGAATAGTTCCTGTATCAAATGAAAACATCACAAACACATACCAGCTTCATCACTGTGTCTGTCACGCGACTCTGTTCCCCTTTCGGGCTCTGTCTTTACATTTATTTTGAAAGCTGAAGCTCGCGATTATGGTAAGGGGTGTTACATTTCCGACGAGTGCTTGCGGTGTTCGGCCAATCACAATGCACTGGGTCAGCTGGCCAATCAGAGCAGACTGCGCTTGTTGGAAGGAGGGACTTTGTAGAAAACAAAGCGTTTGAGAGAGGCGGGGCATAGAGGACCTACAATAATGTACAGTATTTGAAAAATAATGTGTTTTTTTAACATTAAAGCATGTCAACATATTCTGTTACACCAAATACACAAAATAATGATCTTTAAAAAAGCATCATATGACCCCTTTAAAAAGAGCAGTGACATGAGCCAATCATTGACCTGATTAAAGCTGATGACTTACAGAGCTTTAACTAAGCATAGATAACTTGACTGTTTACTTAAAGCGGTAGAAACTAGTTGTTGGCCTGCTTGTCAAATTGGTGTTTGCTTAGGTCAGCATGATCTTAGCTTCACAGTGAGGTTCTCTGGTGTGCCTGGAATCAGCGTCATGCCGTTTCCACTTCAGAGATGAGAAACAAACAAGCTAATGTTGTAGCGGACAGTAAAATCCATCCGCATTTTAACACATATGGTAATTAACATGATGAGTCCAACATTTCCAAATTAGTCAATAACATCTCTCTGAAACGTTATGCAGACAGCATAACTTGTTTATTTCTGGTGTTGGAAATGGAAAAACATTTGTTTAGGGCCAACCCCAAAGTCTGTAAATGGCACACATTGTATTCCGTCAGCAGTGTTTGGCTAATAGCTAATGGCTATGTACCTACCAGCTCCAGAAAAACAACTCCAGATCCCAAGACGCAGACTTCATTTATTTTTGCAGAGTTTTTTCTAGAGTTGTGTCGTGTGGTTCCCTCCCATGTTTAAGCTCTCAATCTTTCTGTGAGGCTTCATTAATCATTACTTACAATTGATGGGAGTAGAGTTGTGTGTGTTTGTGTGTGTGTGTGTGTGTGTGTGTGTGTGAGAGAGAGAGATTTGCAGTCTGGGAGCAATAGACCACCCTCCTCCTCCTGACGGGAAGTTGTTAGTTTAACCTGACAGGAAAGAATTCGGGAAACTTGGCAGTAAGAGTCAAGGGAGAGAAACGCTCCCTTTCCTGCATTAACTGTTAATACACTAACCATTACTCTATTTCTCCCTCTCCGCTCACTCTTTCTCCCTCGGTTTGCGTCTTTGTAGGGATCACATTTCACTACTCAATGTTTCCAGAAAACACAAATGATATCACCCCCACCCCATTGTTCTTTGTGTGCAGGTCTTTTTCTTTTGAACACGCCTGTATCGGTTACACCTGAGTAAGGGGGCTTAGATTTCCCCCACTTCTTATCTGGGCACCCATCTCAACAGTTCGGCCCACCAAATGTGGGTTCAAGCGGATGTGTGTTTCAGTATGTGTTCTGTGAACTTGTAAGGAAAGATTTTTTCACGAGTAGCAGAACACCATTTAAAGCTAGTCGTAGGGTCATTAATAAGATTGAATGTTTCTGAAGCGTTATTGATGCTCACCAAGGCTGCCTTTATTTGGTCTAAAATATAGTGAAACTATTGTATAGTATCATTACAATTAACTGTTTTTTGTTTTAATATATTACAATATAATTTATTCCTGTAATGCAAAGCTGAATTTTCAGCAGCCATTACTACTTCAGGCTTCAGTGTCACACAATCCTTCAGAAATCATTCAAATATGCTGATTTAGTGCTCAAGAAACATTTATTATTATCATCGTTGAAAACAGTGTTTGCTTTTTCAGCGTTCTTTGAAAAGAATGTTCAAAAGATCAGAATTTATTTTGAAATATAAATATTTTGTAACATTATAAATGTCTTTATTTCCACTTATGATCAGTTTAATGTGTCCTTGCTGATCAAAGTACTAATTTCTAAAAAAAAAAAAACGTACTCATTGGCTCTGCCCTTCAAAATGAGTAGTGCATAATTTTCCTGACTTGTAAATGGATTTCTCTCTGAATTTAGTCTCTTTTCTTGTTTTTGTCAGCTGTTTGATTCAGATTGTGGGTTGTGTATGTGTTGGTTCATTACTATACTCGCCACACGCGCAACGTAATGTCACGCTGACTAGGTTTTCAGCTGATAACCTCTATTTCTTTCTCGCTCCCTCTAACAGTGGTAGTGTATGGAAGATGTCTGGGATATTGGATTGGATACCCTGGGAAAGAAAGCAGAAGATTCGAGTGCTGTGTGCCCTGGGTGCGCTGCTGTGCTGCCTGAAGGATAGTGCAGCTGTTAGAGGTGGGTTTCTGACGTCTTGGTTCTTCTCCATCAGTTACAAGACCTATTCCCACCATGACATCATAAAGTTGGCTTCATTTGTGTTAGAACAAGCTGTGTTCAGATCCAGCACCTATTATAGCCGTTTATTTTGGATAACTGATATATTTATTCACCATTACATCCCAATTTCTCTTCTAGATGACATCCCAATCTTCACAGAAGAGCCTCTCTCGGTGGTACAGAAACTGGGGGGCAGCGTGACCCTGCACTGCAGCGCCCTGCCCAACCATGTCAACATCAGCTGGCATCTGAACAGCAGAGAGCTGCCAACTGGGGGCAACGAGGAGCTGGGAGTGCTGGTGTGGCCCGGTTCGCTCTACATCCCCTCCCTTACAAACCTCACCGTGGGCAGATACCAGTGTGTGGCCACCACCAGTGTCGGGTCCTGCGCTAGCGTGCCGGCCAACGTTACTGCAGCTAGTGAGTACACACACACTTTTAGAAACATCAGTCACTTACATTTGTTGTATACATATTTACACACAGTGTTGAGAACTTTGAAGTTTTTCTGTGCTGAATTCAAAGGGCTCTACAGTGTGTGGTTGTATGCCAGGCCTAGCTGTACTGCTAGTGTGTGTGTGTGTTTGCCCTAAGTTAGTCAGTGCTAGAGCACAGAAAGGGGCGTGTAATGTGACCCACCATAATGCCTGTACGTGTGTGTGTACACGTGAACCACGGGCCCCATTAGTGAAGGGCCTCCTCCCTGTCCTCCACTGCTTCCCTCTTCATATACAGAGACAGAACGAAAAAAAAGAAAGACAGAAAAAGAAACAGCATGTGAATTTTGTGAGAGTTTCTGCATATATTACTGTTTAGCATTTGGGGTTATTATGGTAATTTGTAATTTTTCACAATAAAACCTTTTTACTGTACTTTTACAGTAAAATAAGAGACTTTCAGAAATGTAAGAAAATTTATAAACTTTTGAATGATTATGCATTGGGGTTCAAAAGTGTGTAATCTCTACTCAATGTATTTTTCTCATTTACTACAGCGCTTTCATTACGAATTATATTGTTAGCATAATAATTTGAGTGAAAAAATTGAACAATAAAAAATTAAGTGTCTTAGTATTTGGTTTGTCTCCCTTTTGCTTTAATGGCAGCAGCACTCAATCTGCATGAACCCCACAAGTTTGTGTAAAACCTGATGATCATGTTCTCCAGCATGATTTGAGATGATCCATTATAAGAGCATCTTGAGCTTCACTGGAAGTGAGAACAACTGATTTCTGTACAAAAGAGTTCACATGATCATAATTTTTTACATTTGTGACTAAGGATATGCCGGCATCAAATTTTCATGTTGCGATTAATTGCTAATGCTTTTATCACGGTATACGGTATTATCACGGTATTGACATTTAGTTTTAAAAAAGTGCTGTCATAATACAGTATAACCGGTCTAATAACTTTTTTCTTATAACAAAAATAACTGAACATTTAAATGCAATAAAGCAATACAGAAAAATGTATAAAGCTAAAAGTTTTACACAGATTAAAGTGCAAAAGAACTATAAAGACCAATAGGTATCACTTTACAATAAGACCATATTAGTTAACCTTAGTTAATGCATTAACATTCACAATGAGCAATAGCTACATTTGCTACAGAAGTTATTAATTATTAGTTATTAAGTCTTAGTTCATGTTAGCTCATTAAATAACACAGTTGCAACTTTCGATTTTAACAACGTGTTATTAAATATTGGAATTACCTAAGAATTTTTCATTGGCAGTTTATGTTAACTAATGAATTAACTAATGTTAACTAATGAAGCCCTAATGTAAAGTGTGACCGAACAATAAAGAATCAAAACACTTTCAAACAATATCTAGGGCATGTTGTAGTCCAGATTAAAATGTAAAAAAGTTTGAAAATAAATAGCCTTTTAAATCTAACTATTTAAGTATCTGTGATGAACATCATAGCAAATACACAAATCTGAATGGCTGTTTAAATCATTTAAACACCTTTCAGAAACAGAAAGTAGTGCAGCTGCTTTGTTTACAGGGTTTCATTTAAATGAATTATTATTATTATTATTATTTCTGCAGTTTAGCACCATCTGCTGTCAGAGAGTGAAAGTGCGCTTTCATCCAGAGCATCTCTCACATGTTCCGCCATGTGCTTCTCCTCCACACTTATTTACAGCTTATTTACATCAGAGTGCGCAGGGGTCTTTCATGCAGCATACAGCAGTATTGTGCATTTTGACCAGTTGATGGGAAAAGTATTCTTAAAATGCATTCAAAATTCTGAATAACTTGTAATATATAATTATTCACGGTATTTAGAAGAGCCCACGATAACAATATCGTGCATATTCATTACCGTGATATATCGCATTACCGTATACCGGCACAAGTCTGTTTGTGACCTATAAAAATGATGAATTTCTTGCTAATTTTAAATCATAATAAATGTAAAAATCCTAAAACCTTTATTATTTACAGCTGTATTTTCATAAACCGTATGTAAATATGTGCCACATTTGAGATTCTAAAGAACTATGTGTGCATGCATGTGTGTTTGTGTGATAGTGTGAGCAGTGTAGGTTTGGCAGGACTAGTCGAGGCAGGATCTTCTGTCAAGATCAGACGCAACATGAGATTCTTGACACCATCTTCACCTCCACAAAGCAGGCATGCTTTACATCATCCACCCTCCTGATTTCCCTCTCTCAAACTCTGTGTTTCTGCTCATGGAATTTAATGGTGCATTGGATTTCAGTCCTCTCAAAGCTCAGATGTTTTTTTCCCCTGACTTTCAGCCTCCCTCATTTTACTTTGACTCTCGTACATTTGCGAGATGTAATTGATAAGGACTATGAATTAGGAGTTGAGGGCTAGGGGCACGCAGATGCGAGCTCTTAGCTGGGGCCCCGTCTCTGATGATCCCACGTCGGCCCCTCGCTCTAATTTAATAAAGACCTCCTCCCGTGGTCAGCCAGGGGTTGGACGGTTCCTCGGGGAGGGCGCTGTGTGTGATCGCAAGCCTGAAGTTGTCTCACATCTCCATATTTCAAAGCTCTGCCCATCTGTTTTTGCTCTGTGAAAGAGCTTGGCTCTCCCTGGTATCTCTGTAGGAATCCTGTCTGAAGCGTCTCCCACCGGGGAGGCCGTTGTCTGCCTGAGCATTATTTCAAACTCTCCTCTTAAATTCCTCCACAGACAAGTGAGCCTCCCGTGTCCTTCCAGCCAAAAACATTCCTTCGGCACTCTCTCTCCCTTTTCTTCCCTCTCTCGCGCACAAAACACACACCTCTTCACATATGTTTTTAATACATGGCGTAACTAATTCTCAGTAAACTCTTGGGCGAACTTGTTTTTCTTTGTTGTCTTTTAGGGCTACACACAGTCTGGTTAGTGATATTTCACACAATAGTTACTGCATAATCTCTGTATGAGCACTCATACACACAGGCTCTGCAGCCCCAGACATAAAAATGATGAATGCTAAGTAACCGTGCAGCATGTATGAAAGCATTGCCAAGTGGAGTTGGAAATGGGTCTGATCTGTTTTAGAAATCCTGGATGGCTTCCAGCATTCCCTGCTCTCCAGGCCTCCAGGAGACTTAGAATGTACCGCACGCATGCAAACAAATCACACATTCACCCTTTACCTCCTCACATGCACATACAAACATATTAGAAGTATATAAACATTTGTTTCACAGTTTTCCTTGTAGTCTGCCTCTGTTCTTTCATTCAATCTTTCGGTCTTTCGCCGTAAAACAGTTTAATGCAGTCCATACTACTCATATGCTATGTTCCAAGTCTTTTGATGTTATGTGATGGCTTTGTGTGCGGAAAAGATGGAAATTGAGTATACACTGGCAGCCTTTATGCATTTATTTAATAAAAAATACAGTGAAAATAGTAATATTGTGAAATATTACCATTTAAAATAACTGTTTTGTATTTTAATGTTTTCAAATTTATTCCTGTGTTGGCAAAGCTGAATTTTCAGCAGCCATTACTCCAGTCTTAAGTGTCACATGATTGAATGTTTTCTCCCTCTTTTTTCCCCGCTTGCACACCTGAGGAGGGGGAGGAATGTTTTGAGGAGAGGGAGGTGAAGGGGGAGTCAGTCAGAGGAGGGGTTAAAGGTGTACACTGAGGAATTTAGGAGAGGTGTGGGGCGGTGGGGGATGCTGGCAGGGTTGGGCTGTAAAAAGACCCTGATTGATTTAGCAAATGGATCGTTTCCCCCCCAAAACATTCTCCACCCTGCTCTCAGCCTCATATCCTGGAATTCTCATCTCCCAAGAAATTATTTCAAAAAGCCATTTCACTTCAAAAACCAAGCGATGATTCTTTCAGAATACAGATGCAGCTGGTGTCAAAAAGTTTATCAGATGCTGATTACTTAAGTGCTCGTCTCATCCATCATTGTATGTCTGGTTCCAGGAATACTTAACAGAGAGCTTTTTTTAATCTTTACCTCACAGATCTTTTGGCTCTGTTGTACATAACTTCGAGACGTATCAGACGCCAAGGAATATAACTAAACTCTGGAGAACAATGAAACGATCTGATTTGTGAGAGGAGTAATGAACAGTTATTTGATTAAGATAAGGAGATATTTGATTAAGTTCGGGGTTTTTTCAGGACAGTGCTGTGCAATTTTCCCTGTCTGCCTTTGGAAAATATTCCCTTCACAGAATGACACACAGACTCCTGAGGAATTTAGGAGAGGTGTGGGGCGGTGGGGGATGCTGGCAGGGTTGGGCTGTAAAAAGACCCTGATTGATTTAGCAAATGGATCGTTTCCCCCCCAAAACATTCTCCACCCTGCTCTCAGCCTCATATCCTGGAATTCTCATCTCCCAAGAAATTATTTCAAAAAGCCATTTCACTTCAAAAACCAAGCGATGATTCTTTCAGAATACAGATGCAGCTGGTGTCAAAAAGTTTATCAGATGCTGATTACTTAAGTGCTCGTCTCATCCATCATTGTATGTCTGGTTCCAGGAATACTTAACAGAGAGCTTTTTTTAATCTTTACCTCACAGATCTTTTGGCTCTGTTGTACATAACTTCGAGACGTATCAGACGCCAAGGAATATAACTAAACTCTGGAGAACAATGAAACGATCTGATTTGTGAGAGGAGTAATGAACAGTTATTTGATTAAGATAAGGAGATATTTGATTAAGTTCGGGGTTTTTTCAGGACAGTGCTGTGCAATTTTGCAATGGAAAATATTCCCTTCACAGAATGACACACAGACTCCCTTAGGCGGAGTTATTGCATTTTATTGCAATCCAAACTGCTTTTCCTCCCTCGAAACTTAAGATGATGGCTGACCTTTAGCCTTTGACCTCATTTTAGCCTGGGCTGACTTGTGCTTAAGGAAGCTAGACTTTCTGTCTCTGTTTTTCAGAGCTATTGGGTGTCTGCCCATTTGATATCCCAGTAAAAGTCCTAAGCATATGCACTCTAAAGCTTCTCAGTTTCCTGAATGGAATACAAAGAGGCTTTCAACTTAGAAATGCTCAAAGCCGACACTTGGATGTTTGAGATTTCTATTGCTTTTCCTGTTTTAGTATATATGCTAGATGGTTGAAAAACTGATCATTCTTGTGTGTTTGCATGCAGAATTGCGTGATTTTGAGCCAGATGACCAGCAGGAGATTGAGGTGGATGAAGGGAACACAGCAGTGATCGAGTGCCATCTGCCTGAGAGTCAGCCTAAAGCTCAGGTCCGCTACAGTGTCAAACAGGAGTGGCTGGAGACATCTAAAGGTATGTTTTACTTATTTTTTTGGCTCAACATATTCATTCGCCATTTTGCTCAACATACGCCGGTTGTTCTTACCCAGGGTCCTGGGACCTACTAGGGGGCCTCAGCGCACTTTCAAGGGGGTGCAAGATAGGCTTGCCGCGATAGACGGTGCTGACGGTGATACCGTTGTTAAGCTGCAACACCGGTTACGTCACTTGCCCACTGCGGCACCAACCCCCACCGTCGTTTTGATTTTTTTATAGTAATAAAAATAATTTAGCTCAGTAAAAGAACAAACACTACAATTAAAAACTGAATGCGGCTGCTCAATGCAGCGTGCCGAACGGCAGTCACATCACAGATCAGATTTCATTTATCCAGTGAGGAGAGCTGACTGACAAGAAGAGTGGGGTGAGACAGACAAGACGATCGCGGATGATTTAGTTTTCGAAACGAAATACAAAAGCACCTGTTTGGCAGTATTTTGGATTTTGAAAAGCCTGTTGACTTTTGCCGTTTATCTAAAGTTTTTTTTTTAAACATTCGTTTCTTATTTAATTGGTTCCACTGTGTTTGCTGAGTTTTACTTTATTTAAACTTTGTGTAATTTATTTATTTTATTTGACATCAAGGTTTATGCTGTGCCTCCAAGCTTTCTTATTCGTTTTGCTAATAAACTTTCTACATTTCTTATTTATTTGGTTATATATTATACATGTTTACTTAGGCTATTTCCAGTTTTGTATAGGCTACCTATTTAAACTATGTAAGTTATTTGTTAAAAGTTCTATGTTTTATATATAGGCTAAAGTGAGTTTGACGTTGTATTTTGTTGTTGCATTCAAGCAATTGACGCTGAATTGCCGATAATTAGACGGTGCTTTTAAAGTATTTAAAAGCGAAGGAAAAGAGGGAAAATTCAAACGAACTAAAAACGAACAATTGCTTTATGCCGAATTGCCGCCATTTGAAAGTGAAAGTAAAATGCACACGCCACTTTTGCAAGCTATTTAAAAGCGAAGGAAAGCAAGGAAAAGAGGGAACGCCCCCGCCCCCGCAGTGATACCGGTATTAACGGTGTTGCCACACATCGATTAACCGGTGGGAAAATTTCCTCACCGTCACAACCCTAGTGCAAGATAGTAGTCAAAATTCATTGATAATAAAAAGTTTAAAACATTAAGAACATTGTTATTGAGATTATGGAATTTAATTGTTTTTATTGTTTTAATAATATTGTTTTAATACTCTGTATTAAGTATGGTCTTCACATTCAGCTAACATTTTAACTGTTTTATCTGAGCCATCATTGGATCTGTTACAGTCGACATAATTTGAATTCAAATACAATTTGCTTCAGTTATTTCTGCCATTTTTGAAATTCACACAAGTTGATTCTGGTATTTGGATGTTTGACAGCTCTCATCTTGTTGAGAGTCATCAAGTCTTTGTGTGTTGTCTAGTCTTGTCCACTCAACAAAGCGTAAGCTTTGTTAGCATGATTGTCTTTGTTGCAGTCACTCTTGCTGTTCATATATTTACTTGAAGATCACCGCTTAGATTTAAGAAATGTTGCAGATTCTTAAATTTGATTCTGTTGACAAATCTGTTTATACTAGCCTGTCCTACAGATGCCAATCATTGGTTCTCTGATTGTGTCCTAGGGAATTACATGATCATGCCATCAGGAAACCTTCAGATAGCCAATGCTACACGGGATGATGAGGGTCCTTACAAATGTGCTGCTTACAATCCTGTCACCCAGGAAGTAAAAACCTCCAGCTCTACTGATCGTCTTAGAATACGACGTAAGTGGACACCAAAAACACACACGCACAAACACACACACACACACACTCTTTTTATCATTTTTGTTCATCATAAAATTGAGTAAAATGTATTATCCTGTCTAGGTTCGACATCTGAGGCTGCACGCATCATTTATCCACCTGCGTCTCGGTCCATTATGGTGAATAAAGGCCAGAGGCTTGTGCTTGAGTGTGTGGCCAGCGGCATTCCCACTCCACATGTCACATGGGCTAAGGATGGTCTGGACTTGCGAAATCATAACAACACCCGCTTCTTGCTTAGCAACTTGTTGATTGATGCAGTAAGCGAGAGCGACTCAGGCACATACGTGTGTCACGCTGATAACGGCATTGACTCTGTGAGTTCTGCTAGGGTGCTGTACGACGTACAGGTGTTTGGTGAGTATGATTGCTAGAGTCTCACACGCTGGGGCTGCAGGAGTTTTATCTGTTACACTTTACAATACACTATTAATTAATGCATTAGGTATCATGACAATACAATACTTTTACAGTATTTATTAATCTAAATTAATGTTGATTTATACATGCATTAATATTTTTTTGCATCAAGTTGTATATATTAACATTAACTAATGTATTATGAAAAAAACATTAATTACCAGTGAGCAATGTATTTATATACACTGCCATTCAATAGTTTGGAGTTGATACATTTTTTTAAATGGTTTTTAGAGAATTCTCTTGCTCACCAAAGTAGCATTGATTTGATCAGAAATTCAGTAAAAACAGTAGTATTGTGAAATATTATTGCAATTTAAAATAACTGTTTTTATGTTAATAGAAATAATCATAGCAATAAAAATAATATTTTAAAATGTAATTTATTATTGTCATGACAACGCTGAATTTTCAGCAGCCATTACTCCAGTCTTCAGTGTCACATGATTTTTCAGAAATCATTCTAATATGCTGATTTGGTGCTCAATAAACATGATAAATTTTTTTAGGATTCTTTGACGAATAGCATTCATTGTATATAAAAATCTATTGTATTATAAATGTCTTTACTGTCACTTTTGATAAATGTAATGCATCCTTGCTGAAGACAAGTATTCATTTCTTTAAAAAGGTCTTACTGATGGTAAAGGTCTTACTTACTTTTGAATGGTATTGTATTATATCTATACTTCATATTTATATATTAAACTAGATTAATAAATTCTGGGGGGAAAAATCAAAGTGATAACCAATACATTAACTGATATGAAGTGGTGTATAAAAAGCAGGAACCAGGGCAGTGGTGGAACATTTTATGTGTGTGATGGCACAATTTCAGTTTCCAGTAATTTAACGCTGCTTTAAGGTAATAAGCATCTATCAGAACCAGAGAGAAAATAGTTGATGATAAGCATCCAAATGAACCCACAGTACATTTACTGAACAGAAAGAGCATGTTTTGTGAGTGTGTGTAGGATTGAGTTTCTGAGACATGGATGAGATTGTTTTTGTGGGCTCGTCTCACGGCAGCTGTGATTAATTAAGCCGCTCTTGCTGTTGCTCTAATGAGCTCGAGCTGATTCACTAGCAGCCAACCATCAAGTTTTGGAAGAGGGTGAGAGAACGCAGTCTATCCCAGACTCCTCTGCGGCAGCATGCCATCACAAACAGCACTCATGCTTTGTGCTGCTAAACCATCAACATGCATGTTGATTTATGCTATTCAGCATTTGTTCTGATGTTTTGACATACACCTGTCTGAAATTCCCTTCTTTTGTCTCTCAGAGCCTCCCCAGGTGCGTGTTGAGCTGCAGCAGCAAGACGTTGCATGGGGCGACACGGTGCGTTTCAGCTGTCAGGTGAGGGGCAAGCCCACACCCACTGTGGTGTGGCTCCACAACGCTCAGCCTCTGAGCCCGTCACCACGGCATCGGATGTCCTCGCAGGTGCTGCGTGTGCTTAATGTCGGGCCACAGGACGATGGCATGTACCAGTGCATGGCGGAGAATGGTGTGGGCAGCTCACAGGCAGCCACAAGACTCCTCACTGTCCCAACAGGTATGATACTTTATTAAAAAATGATAATAAAAATGTATATTATTTGTTTTAACTATTAGTAAAAGATTATTATATTACTGTCTGTTCATTTATACTACTGCTACTACTAATACTACTACTACTACTAATAATTATTACTATTAATATTGTTCACTTTTATTAGTGAATAAAAAATGGTTAATTTATCAAATAAAAATTATAAAATGTATAAATAATAAAATGCAATAGTATAATCATTGTTATTATTAAGTTTTGATTTTATTATTATTATTAATTACTTTCATTAGTAGTAGTAGTAGTAGTAGTATTCATCACTTTTATTGTTTTTTTTTTATTATGTAGTTAAAAGTGATAAAATAATAAAAAATGTATACAAATTTAAAATCAATTAGTGCTATCAAATCGATTAATTGTGATGAATCGAATCCAAATTAAAAATTTGTGTTTACACAATATATGTGTGTGTACTGTGTGTATATTTATAAGTATATATAAATACACACACATACATATATATATTTAAGAATAAATGAAACTTAATAGTATAGTAACACATACATACATACATACATACATATTAATAATCATAATATTTCTATTATAATTCACTTATATTAATTTATTGTCCATTATATAATACATACACCTGTAAAATAAACATTGATTTATTTATTTATTTTTTTTTTACATTTTTGTTTGGTTCTGCTGTGCTGTCTACAGTTTCAGTGCCCTCAAGATCAGGCAAGCTGCCCCTGATTCAACCTCTGAGCCCAGATAAGGTGTTGCGGGAACAGCCACCCTTGAAGCCCGTGGCCACCAGTGCAGTGCTGCCTTTCGACTGCTCTGAGGTCAGAGTCTCCCCTGCTGAAGCACCAGTCATCCTGAGTCAGCCACGAACAGGAAAGGCAGACTACTATGAGCTTACCTGGAAGCCCCGTCATGATGGAGGAGCTCCAGTGTTGGAGTATGTCGTCAAGTACAGAAAGGTACAACACCGTTCAGTTCATTCTTACAGTGTGATCTGTTTCGCTCAACAGTATGTTTGTCATGTGATTCTACTCCTCTGATTCATTGTTTGTACTTTTCTGTCTCACAGGCTGGAGAATCTCCCGGAGAGTGGACCACTAACGCCATTTCAGGCTCCCAGCACAAGCTTACACTGACCAAACTGCAGCCTGCTAGCCTCTATGAAGTGGAGATGGCTGCTAAGAACTGCGCTGGACTTGGGCAGCCTGCGATGATGACTTTTAGAACAGGCAAATGTATGCAGCCATATGGCTAGTTCAAAATTACCTTTCTGCAGTCACGTTTGAAAACTTGTTTTTGTTGGCGAAATGAACTTGCATCTCCTTGAAGGGGTTTATTTTTTATAATGACACATTTTCTTGTATACAGTGCACAGCATAAATGAGTACACCCCCTTAATTTCTTGATAATTAAGTGTTATATGGCCCACTGAATCATACTCAGACTTAACTTGTTTGCCATCTTTCTATGAATGATATTAGTGATCATTAAGAAAATACATCTTTTATATTTAATCAGAGGGGGGTGTACTCATTTATGCTGTGCACTGTATTACTTGGCTACTTAACAAATAATTAAATAAATTAGCAAGAAATATTGATTTGAAATTAAAACTCTTTTATGCCTGAGACAGCTTTTTGGGACATCAGTCAATTGTACACTTTAGTGGTAATTATATACAAATATTTCACCACAGAATGCCACAATTTACTAATCAGAATCAAGTATTCCACAGAGTTGTGTAGAAAATTGCACTTTTACATTTTTTTTTTAAATATCTTAGTAGTGTTAAAAAAAGAGTTAAGTAGTGAAATAAAATGTCTCTTTAATGTTGGTCTGCAGGGCGAAGAGGAGGACCCATAGGCCCTCCAAAAACACGAGCGGTGCCACCTCGACTTTCGCGTGAGTATACTTTAGCTTGTGATATAATAATATATTGTGAGTAATATATTGTGTAATATATTTCTTTACAGCTGCAGTAAAGTACTGAGAAACTGTAACATTAAATACAGCTGAAATGTTTAAAATATTTGTTTTATTTAAGTTTTATCAGTCCCTAATAGTTCTGATTAATACTATTCTTATTATTAATTATGCTAATATGACTGTTCTCTTGATTTCTTTCAATCATAAATGAAGGATGAGATTACAGTAAGTGTGTTATGTGTTAGTGTTTGTGTATGTACAGTGTGCATGCATACACACTCTCACTGAAAGTATTTGTTGTTTTATTGACCATCTTTTTTTGTCTTTCCAGCTCCAGAAGCTCCAGACAGACCCACTGTCTCCATGGCCACAGAGACCTCAGCCTATGTGACGTGGATCCCTCGTGGGAACCGTGGATTCCCCATCCAGTCATTCCGTGTGGAGTATAGGAAATTGAGGAAAGGCAGTGGAGAGTGGGAGGTGGCTGTAAACAACATCCCTCCCTCTCGCCTGTCAGTCGAGATAACAGACCTGGAGAAAGGTGAGATTTATGTCAGTTTCACATAAGTGAAGAAGATGATCAGTTGATATAATGTTTTCTGTGGCTGATAGTGATATATGGTGAACTAGAATTCTCACGTATGACAAAAGAAGCAATTTCAGTTTATTAATTCAAATTTTTTTTAATGTAAATAAATCAATCAAATGCAAAAAATAAATAAATAAATAAAATATATATATAAATAATATATAAAAATACAAAAAATATATTTAATAATGCTTAATGTAGTTAAATAAATAAATACATGAATTAAATGATTAATAAATCACTTTTAAATGTGCACATTTATTTTTTTGTGTAAAAAGTTTAAATGTAACAAACTAAATTAATAAATTATTTTTAAAATTGACAAATAAGTAGAAATTTAAAACGTTAACATTTGATGTTAAATAAATGTAACAATGTACCAAAAAATGAATACATTATATACTTGTTTTTAGATGCAACTTTTATATTAACCTTTGACAAACTAATTAGGAAAAGTGACTGGCCAATCAAGTTAAAGTTTTAAGTTAAAGAAATGCCATTGGACACATGAGAAGGTGACTTGGTATGTTTTTCTTTCCATTGCATTTGCAGGAACATCATACAAGTTCAGAGTCTTGGCCGTTAATGTGTTGGGAGTGAGTCCACCTAGTGCTCCCTCTAAAGCCTACACAGTGGTGGGCAGCGGTCCACCAAACCGGCGTCCCATCGATGGACCCTACATCACCTACAATGAAGCCATCAATGAGACCACAATCATCCTGAAGTGGACGGTAAGCATTTTCTTTACTAAACACTTTTACATGGTCAAATTCAAGAAATGTGAGCTGTTTGCTGTCTCAGTGGCATTGTCAGACTTTGAAATCAATATTTTTGTTCTTTCTACAGTACACATCAGTCAATAACACTCCCATTTATGGCTTCTACATCTTCTACCGACCCACCGATAGTGACAATGACAGTGACTACAAAAAGGACATAGTGGAAGGTAAGTCGTACTTTATTCTTTAATTTTCAACTAGGCCTATATATTAAAGAAATATAAAATGTAATTGTGTGATGCTCTTTTTAGGTGACCGGTATTGGCATTCCATCACTGACCTACAGCCTGAGACGGCTTATGACATTAAGATGCAGTGTTTCAACGAAGGAGGCGAGAGTGAGTTCGGAAATGTCGTCATCATGGAAACTAAAGGTTTGTGTCCTTCTCCTCTTAATCACATTGCGAACCGCACCTCAGCCAATTTCTAGAACAAAAATCTCTTCTGACAACACAGATCTTAAGTCTGAACATCTGTGTGTACTTACAGCTCGCCCTCACCAGAGGACCACACCTCCAGAGACAGCGTCGTCCAGGCCCGACCATCCAGGAAACCCCGTTCCCCGGCCTGGTGATCTGCCTTACCTCATTGTGGGCGTTGTTCTTGGAGCGTTTGTTTTCATCATTGTGGCCTTCATCCCAATCTGTCTGTGGAGAGTTTGGGCCAAACAAAGTAAGTGCCATTTTAGAAACATGAAAACAGTTCTTCATTAAGAATCCAAAGATAAGATAGTAGGACTCTCATAAACGATTAATTTTGTATTTATGTTATTTCAGAACAAACTTTAGACATGCGCTTTCCAGCATTGCCAGCTACAGTTTCTCCATGCCAGTACACCATGGTACCACTGCAAGGATTGGCTCTTGGTCGACCCTATCCTGTAGACCCCCACCTGACCCCTGCCCACACTGTCTATGCTCCTAAAGGAGAATATATTCCCAATGGGAAACACACTACACTGCACCTTCCTGGACACCAGGTAATTTTGGCACTTTGAATGGTGCTTAAAGGGGTCATGAACTGCCTTTGTTTTTTTATGTTGTACTGTTCTCTGAGGTCCACATATAATGTTATCAAGATTTTTACATCAAAAGACAGCATCATTTAGAAGTAATACGGTATTTTCTGTCCTGTTTTGACCCCCCTTATGGGGACGCTCCGTTTGAATTCATAGCTTTCAGTCATGTGACCGGCTCGAAGACCTGGAGGGCAAAACATCCATAGAACTGCAGGACAAACCTGTCAATTTTCCATCTGTTTTACAGCCGCAAATATTTAGATCACCTCTCAAAAGAATAAAAACAAAGGTATGTGAACAAAATGCAAGTTTTGGCCATTTGCAATCCATATTAAGCACCCGCGGCAATATTTCAATCATTAAACAGTGCGACAAATGTTGTTAAAACACTTAAAGTGCCTTAATATATTTGAAACAGTAATATTCTTTATATTTATTATGAATAGTTTGCATAGGCAAGCAGATGAGGCCGGAATATGAACGCAATCCGCTTAATGGTTCAGTGTTTTCCTTATAATGGTTTTCTATGGGAAACTATTTAACGTGAATCTTTGCACATTGCGTTTATATTCTGGCTTTATCTGCTTGCCTGTACAAAATATACATAATCAATAAGATGTTTACTGAATTTCGCCTTTTAATATCTGCATTTTACTACATTACTACTTAATGCAAACTGCGTAAAAATAACTGGCGGTCAGTGGAGCAAAGCTTCGTTTTGCCCTCCAGGTGGGCATTCCTATGAGTGTGTGACGTCACGTGAAAACTATCAATAGGTGTGGCAGATTGTTGACTCAGAAGTAAACACCCACTGCTATGATTGGCTAACAGTTGTGCATGTTTGACATACTGCACAGATGGACGCTGCTGTGATTTATGTTAAAAACGCATAAATACTCAGTACATATCAAACATTCTGTTTAACAGACAATGCAATAGTGACCACTTAATAAAAAACAGTTACTCACATTTGTGTGTTGCGACATTACTGTCGGATCCAAAATAGTCGCCACAGCATCGTCTTTTAGTTTCATTGTTTCTGAAAATCCTGCGTCATATTGTGCCTTGTTTGTAAACGAATCCACGGTAAAATGAACTAAACAAAGGACCAAGTTCTTACTGATGCGTTATCAAGTTCTTACATTAAAAATAAAGTTCATCCACTCTTTACTAATGTTAGGATCAGAAGGAAGGCAATGCAAAGACTGTGCACTGCACAGCGTCTTGTTGTCTTCGGAGCCATCTTTATTGTTTGGTTTCTGCATAGACCTGCATTCACCCTTCTCGTTATTTACACTACATGCACGAATCAGTGGGCAGGGCTAAACAGGCAGCGATGTAGAAGCAGGCGTTGATCTTCTTCTGCTGAGGCAGTGTTTATCCACACTATTACATCATAGAGTTGTACATTCCACAAGTCGTTTTGACAGACTGTTTTTAGACTAATGAGAAAGTTTTGAGTTCTGAAACTTACAGAATGTTTTTATAATACAATGACCTCTT
>NW_015547254.1:647577-679638 GCF_001515605.1 Sinocyclocheilus anshuiensis | reverse complement strand
CTTTCCTAATGTTGGGATCAGGAGGAAGGCAATGCAAAGACTGTGTTTTTCCACAACTTGGCACTGAACAGCGTCTTGTTTTCGGAGTCATCTTCATCGTTTGGTTTCTGTGTAGACCTGCGTTTGCCTCTCTCGTTATTTACATTATGTGCGCACATCGGTGGGCGGGGCTAAACAGGCAGTGATGTAGCATCAGGTGTTGATCATCTTCTGCGGAGGAGGTGTTTAGCCACACTATTACGTCATAAAGTGCAACATTCCACAACCTGTCGTTTTGGCAGATTGGGCTCAATATAAGCTGTTTTTAGACTAACGAGAAAGTTTTGAGTTCTGAAACTTACAGAATGTTTTTATAGTACAATGACCTCTTATATGTCAAAAGATCAAGGGAATTTAGATTTCTCAGTTTATGACCCCTTTAATGTTTTGTGATGTCCAGCACAGTAGTTGTAAGAGTAATAAACATCTTGAATTGCTGTTTTAGGCCAGTGAATGAAGATATTGCATTGAATTGATAACTCTTTAAACTCTTGTAGGAGGATGCTGGCTATGAGTTGGAGTGTGATGCATTGTTGCCTCAGAAACTTCCCAATCCGCAACCACATATCCACAATTACTGTAACGGGTATGAATTCTAATTTTGATTCATTTTATCATGAAACACCCACTTTTAAAGTGCCCCATATATTATGCTTGTATACATGTTCATAATTTTATTTTTAGGGTCTACTAGAATACATACAATGATTTAAATAAAATAATAATAAAAATTCTTCTACTGTACATTGCTGCCACACATCTTTTCACTCTCTACCTGGAAATTTCAAATAAAATCTGCATAATAGACCTTCAGGTTATATGCCATATTGAATTTAACATGGATGAAAATGAGGCTGTGAAGGAAATTCTTACAGTCTTTACAATGACGTGCACTATATAAGGTCCTAGATCACATCATTTTCGTAACTTTCAAAACGTTTTTGCCTATTGAAAGTTTTTTTGTAAAAATGTTTCGTCAGCTGAACAATCAATATGTTGTTAAACAACAGTACAATCCAGTGAACTCACTGTACTTCTGTCCCTCACAGCCTCGTTTTCATTCCTGTCAAAAATGAAATATTCGTGTCATTATGGAAGTCAAATGGGTTGTGAATGCTGTTTCATGGTGACTGTTACACTGAGGTATACATTTAAGTTTGTTAGGAAAACACAAGTATAATTTGAACTTTTTTCCTTTTTCTTAGGGTGCCTGGCTGTCCTGAAGAGGGATGCTGTGTGCCTGATGATTCCCCCTTGAAGGACCTTAGTTTATTGGACCCTACGCAGCCATCTCAGAGTCCTGACTCCATACAGGCCTATCACTCCCTCACTGAAGCAGTTCACATAGAAGGGGAGCTCACTGCCAGTGCGTTCAGTTACTTCATGTATTACGATAAAGGCAATGTCAAAAGTACCTGCGATTTCAAAAAGAGACAAAATGAATGAAGGTGGCCCTGTACACTCTGCAGCTACATGCAGTTATAACTCTTGAAACTGTCAAGTTTAAAGGGGTCATATGATGCTATTTTAAAGATAATTATTTTGTGTATTTGGTGTAACAGAATATGTTGACATGCTTTAATGTTCAAAAAACACATTATTTTTCAAATACTGTACATTATTGTAGGTCCTCTATGCCCCGCCTCTCTCAAACGCGTCATTTTCAACAAAGCCCCCTCCTTTGACAAGCGCAGTCTGCTCTGATTGGCCAGCTGACCCAGTGCATTGTGATTGGCCGAACACCACAAGCACGCGTCGGAAATGTAACGCCCCTTACCATAATCACAGCTTCAGCTCTCAAAGTAAATATCAAGACTATAATATCAAGAAGTTAATAATGTCGTTAGTTTTACCATCAGTTCAAGCCCAAAACTAATATTTCCACATAGTGACGTAAATATGTGGGGTCGTGTTAGAACGAGCTGTTTTAGGTAGGTGTGGTTGACTCTTTTATAAAGAATATCTCTTTGGATTTGAGACTTTAGTCTTTGCAACTTTACAGATCTTCTTTATGCACCAAGAGCTTGTAACACTCCAAAGAGAAAGGAAAACTTGAAATCGCATCATATGACCCCTTTAATCAAATTTAGCTTTTGGAAATACACCAAATATTTTAATATTTTGAAAAAGTAGTCTGAATGCGGTATATTTTTCCCAACAGACTTGTCCCTGTTAACAACAGTTGATGCGGGCATAAATGATGCTGAGCAACACAAAGTGGGAACAACTCAGAACATGAAACTGCTTGAGGAACAAGGGACACAAGATCCAAAAGATGGATGAAACTGTAGGAAAAAAAAGCAAGAAAAAAAAGAAAATATTTATTTTTGTATAACAGATGCTATATTTATATATTTATGTATTTGTACATAATACAGTTTTTAGAATGTGTGTATATATAGGTTGTTTATATCAGATGTAATATGTATTTTGGTATGTTTGTCTGCTACCACCAGGACATTTTTATAAGCATGCTGTATAAATGATTCTCGTGTGAGATACAAACAACCTGACACCTCAACACCATACATACAGTATCAGTAATAAGCTCCAGATTTTCCACTGGCAAGCATCTATGGATGTCTGAAGTACAGCTAGTGGGAAATGTAATGCTTTTAGGGCATTATGATTATGATCCATTCATTAAGAATGTTATAATGTGCAGTGCTTGGGGACAATTGACTGTTTAAAAACACTTTGCATCAAAAATATTTTTAGTATATGTTCACCTTATATGCATACATATTTTATGCACAGTATGTTGTATCCACATACATTTAGTGGCTTTATGGCATGTAGATCCTACTGTGAGGTTTAAATACTCGAATACACACAACAAATAAACAGTTTAAGAACCTTTTGATTGTAACTTGTTCCAGGTGTGTCCTCAGTTTTAAATAAGGTATTTTGAGTGGTGTACATCTTGTCGGTACAGTGTTTTACAGCTTTGTACATCTGTTACTAAGATTTACCTATTTTCATCTTTAACAAAAATGTTAACAAATATATGCAAAGTATATGTATTCTGTGTGTAGTAATATTGACTATGAAAAAGAGACCATTTATTGTAGGTTTTTTTTTTTCAGTAGCCTGGATGCGAGACATTCTTAAAATGAACACGCCTACCTGCAATATGCTGATTTTTATGTTTTAAACTGGTTTGATGTAGTCTGCTTGTATAATTGTACTTTTACTTTTGGAGAGCTGCAGTTCTCCTGCATCAGTATTAGCTTCTTTCCACTGTTATAAACATGAAGGAAATGATCAATCTCCAACATATTCTAGAAGTGTAGCTGCATGGTTACATGGTTTGAGCATTATTGCCTGTAAATAAAGCTAAAGAAATCATATTTTCTGTTGTCATTTTCATCTTTTTTGTTTGTACTTTCAGTAACATTTGATGGCATACTGTTTGAACATGATTAGTGTCAATGCATGCTTTTCTATGGTTATAATTATTTGTAAGTCACACTTTTTTCCAGTAAACTTTTTTTTACTTTTAACCATCTGGTCTCAAGGTCATGATCCTCTCAAATTCATAGAAGTAGAATAACTAGCAAAATAACCACTGGTGTAGCTCATATTAACTAAATGCCTGAGTGGTTAAAGGGTCCAGGGCCCTTTTGGCTTTACAGTATGTAGTTACAGTAATTGACAAAATTTTCCAACCAATATATATTGTTAACCGAGTTCAGCATTTAAAAGCAGTAGTTTAAATCTAACTGACACCAAGTAATGACAAAGTTTAATGACAAAATATTTGAAAGGTACTGACATCTGGTGGATTTAACATGCTAAAACAAGCAATCTGGACGAAAAAAAAAAGTACCTTATTATGCCCTCTGAATCAACAAATCACAAAAGTCAGAAACAAACCTTTAACTTAGAAACTTTAATAACTTTTCATTTTTACAAATACCTACAGACCACACATCCAATTTCATAAATAGATGAAAGTTCTTCTGGAATGATATTCTGCAGGAAAAACATTTTAAAGATGGAAAAATATTTTTAAACATTTAAAAAACAACTGATACATTACAAACCAGCTCAGATATATCTACTGTAGCATTAAATGCAAAATTATAACCTTTTATTTGCTTTAACATTTCATTATTGTTGCTACAAAGTAAAAGAACATACAGACATTATTTTTTCTATTAAACAATGTGAGCTGTTCTTAAGAAAAATAAAGACAATTTATACATCATGTAGAACCATGACAGCCCAAACTATCAGCAAACAAACAAAGCAAAAGTAACCAACCAAAGGCTAACAGACATAATGCAATATTTTACTTTGCCCCCATAGTTCCAGAGTTATCCTGACTTGGGAGTTGAGAACATTCCACGCTTTATTTGCTTTTGAGGAATTAAAAAAGTCTTTACACCATGGCCATCCTCTACAAAACCCATGCAGTGGTGAGGGCAAAAAAATTCTGTGGTGAGGGATGAAAAACCCTATAAAACCTTAAACAGCAGAAGTCCCATCATGACCCAGGATATGACTGATGTTGTGGGCTGGCCGATTAGACTGTTTATTTGAATCTGAGGAAGTAGTGTTGGCAAGAGACAATAAAGGTGACATTGGCATAGAGGAGCCATCAGGAGGCATTGCTGTGGCAATTTCAGGGAACAAAGAGGTCAGGTTAAAGTTGGATAAATGAGGTGTGATGCCTGAAGAATTTCCAATTGGCATTGGTGTTATATCTGTGAGAAGTGGGAAACTGGCCTGTGCAAAACCCACAGGTCGAGGGGGAGAAAGAATAGAACCAAAGCGGTTGTTCAGTGGTGCACTGCCACTCTTGTCAGTGCTTGGACTTGTAAACATCTGGTTTGAGAAATACTGTAAAGGAATCTCACTTGGAAGGCTAGGATGAGCCGCAGGGGAATATGAGGGATAAAATGAAGGTAAAGTGTTCTGAGGTTCCACAGGAAGGAGGGCTGGGTTGCGAGAGGCACTGGGCTGCGTGACTGGTGGGATGAAAGATGCATTGGCATTAATGTGAGGTGGTGGGTTCATTCCTCCTTCAGTAATGAAAGAAAAGCCAAAGTTCTGGGTAAGATCAGACACGGCACAGCGATCGGACACTAAATTGTTGTCACTACTGACCTGTGCACCATCTGCCATGAAACGTACAATGTTACTTCGTCTAGCTTCACTTCCTGTTTGTGTACGGCTAAGGATCACTCCTCCACCTGATGGATGAGGCAAAGAACTTTCTGGTTCAAAAGGATTTCCAGGTCTCAAGTTGCCTGACCGTGGTCGATCTCCTGGACGAATCTTTGTGCTTTGTGGATCTGGTCCAATATGATGGGGGCGTTGACTAACAGAGAGTGACCTGGTTGAGCCTTGAGTACGTCCTGTGTCTGAACTGCTGTGTGGTGTTGGGGGATGGGGTGGACCTGTTCTCACAGGTGGACCATGCAAATTTGCACTGACCTGAGAAATATGGCCTTTGATGTTGTCCCCTAGACGTATGGGAGCAGCTTTCTGTGCAGGGTGCAAATTAGGGCTAGAAGATTTAGCCTGAAGTTCTCCAGCAGAGGTCCCAGGAACACAGTTGTATTCTATACTCCCTGGGGTACAGCCCTGGGCTGCCCTTTGGTGCCCATTTTGTTCAGGAATATGAGGTGCCAAAAGGCTTTGTATAAAGCTCTGGTGACATCCCTCCTGTTCTCTTGTCAATCCTGCTCCAATGTGCACACCTTGAGCAACAGGATGCGGACCTGAATATGTTCCACGTGAACGCCCATCCCCTGTAGGCCCTGCACTCATTCTAAATCCTGTTTGTGGCTGAGGACCTCTCTGGATTTGAGGTACAGACTTGCTGGACATGTCACCACTTCGAGACACTTGCACTTCAAAGTTATTTAGCTGATGCCCACTAACCAGAGCCTTGAAAGGTCCACAATCTGGTATTCTCTGGTTTGCGTTATTAGCATGGTCAGGTGGTATCCTGCTCTGAGAATTATGAGTAATGTTACCTTTACCACGTGATGAATCTACATACCCTCGCAATTCTGACTGGTCCTGTGCATTGCTTCGAGGTGCTTGCAGGTGCACACCCATACGTTGTTCACCAGTAGCAGAATTCTTGCCTATCAGAGCCTCTGCTGAGTAGCTAGAGAGATGGTGGCGCTCCTGACGTGATGAAGTGCAAGCAAGATCCGAAGAACGCGAAACAGAATTATTAGCCTGAGAGGTCAACTGCTGCTGCTCCATTGAACGAGACCCCATTAGTCTTTGCACAGCCCCATGATCCTGTCCAGATGAACGTTCTGGCTGACCCAAGTGATTGTTTTGATGTGCCCTCTGACCTGCCTGTTGGGCCTCACAGTTTTTGTCCTGTCTAGCCCCAAAGTGCTGCTGCTGAAGATGCTGATGACGTGAATGGGAATTCTGTGGTGGCATCTGCTGCTGTTGGTGTGATTGTTGCTGCTGTTGAATCTGTTGTGCTTTTTGCTGCTGTTGCTGTGATTGCTGCTGTTGATGGTGCTGTTGTTGTTGTTGATGTTGCTGGGATTGTTGTGGATGCTGCTGTTGCTGTTGTTGGTGTTGCTGAGGAGGCTGCACACCACTCTTTTCCAAATGATGTTGTTTCTGCAAACCAACATTTGGTCCGGTCTGCCCACCACGCACCACTCTCTTTTTTTGCACGTGCTGGTCTTGCAGCAGGTTCCTCTGATGAATACTGTGGATCTGAGATTCTGGTTGTGTCAGGTGATGGTGAAGCTGGTAAAGGTGTCTTTGTTCTTGTTGTTGTTGATGTTTGAGGTAGGGGTTTACACCTAAGTTCTGCCCAGATTGCGGTGTATTATGTTGTGTGTGTCCTTGATGCAGGTGAACCACACTTGGCTGAGTTTGCTCATGTGTTGGCACCTGAGTAGAGCAGTGTCCTTCTGTAGGGCGGAGCACAGTGCTCATGAAAGTATTACCAGAAAACAGAGCCCCAACACCATCAGAGTGATTTCTTGGCATAACTGCAGAAGTACTTGAGGGCATCTGACCTACCATCATTTGAACGTGATCTGGAGCCTTGATGTCCACTCTTGCAACATTCCCTGCTGGGAGCGGTTTTGAACGCTTATTTGGAAGAATAAGGTCATCTTGGGCAGACCTTTTTGGCATATCCTTCTGATGACGTTCAACCATTCCAATACCAACATGGGTTCGCATCAGAGCATTCTTTAAAGGTGCATATTCATTAGGTTGAGCAGGGCCAGAACAGGTTGGGGGAACTTGTGAGGAAGACTGAGTCACCATAACAGCAGCACCTCCTGACGACGGAGCAGAAACCTGCTGTGCAAGATTGGGTGATCCTGGATAAAGTTGGTTAGAGCTTGGTCTGATGAGGTTATTAACATTAAGGCTGGTGACAGAACTAGGCTGAGACTGCGAGTAAGCTATGCTCTGTGGAAGTCTGACACCAGTAGTACTGCTGCCTAAAGGCTCAACTGGAGGTACTCGAGCAGAGACCTGAGATGAAGTTTCTGACACAGGTAAATCAGCCTGCTTTGTCAGTTTAACCTGCTGGTCAGTCACACTATCCTTGTTAGAAGGGGCTGGCTGCATTTTTGGAAGGTCCCACCCTGTGGCAGCAGTATTTGTTGGGTTGTCAACACTGCATCCTGCAGCCCTCTTGCCTGGGCTGTCCTGTTCAAATATGGCTCTTGCAGCCATTGCTAATATTTCTGCCTGCTCAGAAGTGAAGGTGAATGCGCCAAATGAACTTGAAGAGGCATTGATGTTGTGGCCTGCTGGAAGCAATGATGCAACAGAAAACCCTCTTCCACCTGAACCTCCTGCAAGAGGCGAATCAGTCTGTCTATTGGTTCCCAGTGGAGGATCAAAGGAATCATTTTCCAATGTACATACTTGTTGTGGAGGAACTGTTTCTTTTTGAGCAAAAGCGCCTATCTCTGTCACACCCTTTTCTGGGGCACCATCAGATTGTCTATCCTTGCTAGGTTGTATGTTCATATTTGATTCAGGCAGTTTGAAGTCTGCACAATTCCCTTGGTTACTGGTTGTCATGGACATATTTATTGTGGATGGTCGTTTTAAGGACTTGAAAGGGTCCGATAACCTAGAAGTTTCTGGAAGATGAACAGGTTGTGTTGACATAGAAGTGTCTTGTCCAGGAGTTGAGGGCACAATAAATGATGTCTGATTTTGAGAAGAGTCAGTCAACTCTTCTCTTCTTGCAAACTCATCTTGTGTTTGTGAAATGGCCTGATTTGCCATGATGGAAACCATTGGCCCACCCTCCGTTGAATTAACACTGATGCCTAATGTTTGACTTGGTGTGGATATATTACTTGGTAATGGAGGCTGACAAAGGTCTGAATTAAGAGATTTACCTTTTGAATTGTTTTGGGCAGAGCTTACAGTGATCAGCGGAGGGTAACTCTCTGTAAAACTGGGTCTTGATTCTGTTGATCCGCCTTCTCTACTGGTGCAAACATTACTGCTACTCACCTTATTCTGTTCAGTAGTTTCACTACAAAATGTCACACTGCATGAAGAGTTAACATGAACTTCTGATGAGGCAACTGACAAAGTTACAGCAGTATCCACAGAGCTACACTGTGATGAGAGAGCAGCACTAACCACTGAACAATTAAGCTGGGGACCAACATCTGGAGTAAAGACTTCTTTACTCAAGCTGCCACAATTTGTAGAAATAACCACGTTACCCTGAGTAGAACTTACAGTACTGACACTACTAACTGTTACATTGTTATGCAAGTGGACATCATCTATAGATTTTGCTTTAGTCTTTGAAACCTCTCCACCAGCCAATGTGGGCTTGGCAATAGATCCATTTACTGAAGGCGTGACAGAACTGTCTGCTGATTTTTCACTGGAGGAACTGACACTAATGATTGCAGAACTACTGCAGGTGGAACTAACACTGTTTGGGGCAGGTCCTCTCTGCGTGTTAACATCATGATAAACCGTATCTTTATTTAAAGAACTAACTGAATCAACACTTTTTGCTACAGTGGATAACTCAGAACATGTATCATTTGCAACAAATGCCTTACTCTTGACAGCAATTCTACGCAAACTTCGCCCAGGTTTAGGTTCCTTTCGTTTAACCAATTTGGTTCTCCTAACTGAGTTTTGTCTGGTTTGATTTCCAGAAGTCCCACAACCTTTCTTCGGCAGAATTTTAACTGCACTGCCAGCAGCAGTTGATGTTACAGGTACAGAGGAGGAAAGAACAGTTTCAGTAGAAGTGCTGACTTCTGAACCACACGTTGGAAGAGGTTGCACAGTAGTGTACGAAGGTGGAGTAATGGAGTATATCTGAACATTGCTTTGACTTGAGACCTTTGAAATGCTCTGACTAAGATTAGTTAGAGCACCTAAACAATTCATGGCAACATTGGAGGTGGGTTCCTCACAGGTGGGCTGAAGTATCTGAGTTACACTTTGACCAGATTGAGAGTTTCCCTTATCTGATGACTTTGCCGGCTGCAGAACATAAACTTGTCCATTCACAGTGATAGTCTGAGGTGCTTGTGCTTGCAATTGGGTTGAGGGCCGTGGAAGAATATGTACCAACTGCTTTGTACCAGCTGCCTGCATGCTAGCTGTACAGGTAGGGTTTGAAGTGGTCGTTTGACTGGATAAAGTTGGGGTTGCAGTTGACACAATGGCAGTGTGATGACTCTGTGGTGCAGGTGTCAAAGTAGGTGCCTGAATTATGACAATGTGCTGGCAGGGTGTCTGACTAGTGACATCCTCTCTGAGGACCTGTGGTGCTGGACATGAGCCTCCCTGTTGCAGAATAACAACATGTGAGTTACTTGGAGGAGAGGAAGTCACAGCAACTGGTGTTTCCTCAGAATTCACCTGCAATAACTGCATTGTCTGTAACACTGGCAGTGTGGCAGCTTGTGGTTGAGGCACAAGGGCAGGCTGAGTTGGTGGATTTATGATTGGCTGAGTTTGAGGCACCACACTGAGATGCAGTTGAGGCACAACGGCAGACTGGGCTTGGGGCACCACTGTAGATTGGGAATGAGGCTGGCATGGCAGAGCAGGCTGAACTGGAGTTTTAGATTGTAGGGTGGGGTTGCAGGTGGTCATCAGAGCAGAGTTGAGTTGAGGTGTTGGCAATAATGCAGGTTGTGCCCGAACAGAGGATTGTGGATGGGTCAACTGTGCTGTCTGTGTTTCAACAGGCTGATGGACCACTACGGCTTGTGATACAATGGCTGGCACTGATAAAATTGAAGACTGTTGTGCTACTGCTCTCTGAGGGCATGGCACAACTGCTGAATATATCTGAGGTCTTGGCCCAGATGGCTGAACAGGAATGCATGTTGGTGTTGGAGCTTGCAGTTGCACAGGAGCCTGTGGTTGCAAATGGATAGAAGCGGGCTCCTCAAGGTGTTTTGTCCCAGCTGAACATACAGAAAGTTGCTGAGGGTTATGTGAAATGCTGGCACCATCTGTGACGAGTGCCTGAGAGACAGGTTGAACTGTATTTCCTGCAAGCTGTAGTGTTGTCCATGTAGTCTGAGTGCTACTAGCTGCACTGGTTCTAAGAAGGGTAGAGCTTGCTGGTAAGATAGTGCTAACAGCCTGGATTTCAGTAGGTGCAGCAACAGGAACCACTGAGTTACTGATCACAACTTGAGGCAGTGAAGATAGGCTAAGCATATGCTGAAGTCTGAGAGGTGTGGTCGGACAGGTAGCAGAAGTGAGACTGGGGATTGGGTTATCTGGTTGAAGTTGTGGAGGGACTGGGGTGCTGACAACAGGCTGTGGACATACACCTTGAAGAGTAATATAATTCATAGGAGGGTTTAATCTTGGAGTAGCAGGCACCAGAGGAGAATACTGTTCCAAGACTGTAAGACATGGCTTTGATACAACAGGAATAACAGTTGCTACAGGTATGTGGGAAGAAGCAGAGGAGACTACAACTTTATTTACTGGTGCTCCAATACCAACAGACTGACCCGTACCAAATGTAATATCACATGCAGGTTGGACAGTTACATCATTTGCCGGTTGTTTATCAAGATGAGAAATTGGATTTGGTGGAATGGAGACTTTGCTTGGGGGACAGGAGTTGTTGTCATTGGAGCAGACAATTATTCCCTTTGACATCAAGTGAGTTGGAGTGACTTTGGCTACTTTTGCACAGCACTGCTTCCCTTTCCAGTGTATAGTGGGGTCATCCAGGAAATTGATGCCATTAGCTTTGAGGAGTTCAATATAATGAACACTTTCCTTGCGCAGGTCCTCCAGCTGGTGCCGTAAGCGCTTCATCTCTTCTGCTGCAGAGACATATTTAACACAGATGTCAAAATGAATGACTGCACATTAGCTTACAAAGAATGCATTGGCAGGTATTTAATTCAGTACTTATCTTCATAAAACCATGTACCAATAAGGAATAAGTAAAATGTTAATGGATCACATGTAAATGCACTTAAGTTATAGTTAACTATTGTAATTAAGTCGTCACTCACCTTGGACTTTGTCTCCTCCATTAAGCAGCATTTCATCATTTTGTCGCTTTAGCTCAGTGATGTAACGAAAAGCCTCTCCCAGAATCATATTTTTACTCTATAAGGAGAGTCAAGATATTACCAAGTGAAAACTCTGTAGAAACAATAAAAAAACAGCACTTTTAAAACTGTGCTTAGTTTCTAGTTCTATTACATACTTACCTGTTTCAAGGCCTGAGAGCAAGGCAAAAGTTCTCCAATCCGATTTATACCAGCATTGATTTTCTCTTTACGATGTCTTTCCACTGATGTTTAAGAGAAATAAGGAATAGCATACAAAATATAACTTTTAAAAAAATATTCATTAAATATTAAAATCAGATCAAAAACTGTTTGACTAATTTTTACCATAATGCTTTCTCACCTGCATTATGGATCTCCTTGTTTTTCTTCCGCCTAACATTTCACAGAAAATTATTAAATGATAAACAACTTGAGCTCATAAGTGAATAAAAATCAGTAAACATCAGAAAACTTCTACCTAATTAAACTGCATTCTTAATTAAATAACATAATTAAAAATGCATATACACATAATTAAAGAAAAGATTTATAAATATAAAATTGTAATACTTTCCTATGAGAATCAGTTCATTAACATTAATGCACTGGGCATGATGAACTAACAATAAACAGCAATTTTTATAAGAATATTTATTCATGTATGTTAATGTTAATTTACACATTTGTTCATTGACATGTTCATTCATAATGCATTTACTAACATACATTTATACAACAATAACATTAACTTAGAATAATACATGTTATAAAGTATAGTAAATTGTTACCTATTGCATTTACTGCATTAAAATATTTAAATTACAGAACATTAAAATGCAGAACCTTATTGTTAAGTGTCACCCATAAAGCAAACACAGCCCAAAAATTGTAAACTTAATAAAGGAATAATTCACTGGGTTCAATCAGAACTGCCATGACATTCAATATACGATTTAAGCAGGAACTGATCAGTACCGTGGTGGTTTTGGGTTATTTGTTTGATTCTGTACTATCTCCGGCATCCTGGCACACTTTACAGCCTGTTAATACCAAAACAAATGAACAAAATCTTATTTGAAAAGAATGCAACTTATAGTATGCAAGGGGATATGCTGTGGTTGGGGGTAAATGCAAAATTACCTTCCAGCACTAAGCATGTAGCTATAATTTGTGAGCTCAATGTTGGAGACCATAGATCCAGGCACTTATATGCTCTATAAAAAACTGCAATAAACAGAAGGGAAAATCATTTATTTTAATTCTAGATAATGACATATGACATAACTTTACATCAACGACTCTTGTAGGACTGTGAGACAATGCCATTGACAGCTTGTCTTCTATATTCAGCACAGACTGTCACTGACTCTTTATTTTGACATGTAGGAAGTCTTGATGCATACAAGATTAAATGAAATGGACACTATTTACTAGCAAGTCCTCAAAACAGTAACTAGGAATCAAACTCATGTCAGAGGTTAGCAACACAGACAAAATATAGACTGCACCTAACTTGAGATTATTAAATCAAAATACCAATGCATGTAAATACAGTACAAGAAAGCCACTTTGACTCGCCTGTCAGAACTAGCATGTAAAGCTCTTTAACACTGAACTGGCTAACATAGTTAGCTTGTTAGCTTTGAAATCTACACTATATCCGTGTTGAGCTCTGAGCTTGAATAGAGAAAATAAATACACCACAGACGGAGGAGAATATAGCTAACTGTACACATATTACGATGCAACTTTTTAGTTGTCTCCTTTTATATGCCCCTAAGGCACAAAGATGGCTTGAGTGGTTAACTGGCAGTGAGCTAACAAGACTGCTAACACATCACCATGGTTTTCGATTACTAACTGCATCACTAATCTCTTTAACACAACATGTCAGCAGGTCTGTCACTTAAAAAAAGCCTACCGACTGCTTGTCCATCCTTTGAGCTGACGATATCCCGTCAAAACTTTGATCCTTAACAATTCACTCCATCTCTGACCTAGCATAAAACTGCCAGTCACAAACAGTGAGGCGGGACTTCCGTTCTGTCCAATCACAGTGAAGACGAATGAGATGCTATCCAATCAGATCACGAATCCGTGCAGCAGGGATGCAAAGTACTGTTGATGAAGTCATCGGAAAACGCACACAACGCAGGAGACGTGGATGTTTGTTGTTAGTGGTGTCCCCAGTCTTGTCGACTTTGTAACCACTTAAATTTAAAATTAAATTTTTTTTTAAATAAAATAATTCTTTAAAAAATCTCAAAATAAAATATTTTTAATAAAACACAAATGTATACATAAAAAAGTTTATATAAAACATTGAATGCAGATTAACATTCATGTCCACAAAAATAATGAAAAACAAAAAATAATGCAAATAGTAATTTTTATTTAGAGGTTTAAAAGTCATACAATATAGAGCTCCAGAAAAAGATAAAATTTTCCAAATAAAGGAGGAACAAAAACATGCCTTTACTACAATGGAGAGGGCATGTCTCCCCTGGCATGCACTGAGTCGGGGCTTTTCCTGGGATCTGGGTCTGTAAGTCCTATAAAACAACTTGTAGAACTAACCTGTAACACTCCCACATTGTGTATGGGAAATAGGTGGTGGTCAGTGAACATCACTGAAATGTAACTGATGTATCGTGGGAGGATTTACTTCTGCTGCAGTAACAAGTGAGAAGCTAGGATTCAAATGTAAAAACCCTCAGGCAAGTAATGGGGGGGGGATGAAATGTTCACATCAAAAACACTAATAAACTAACTTCAGTCCTTGTGGACTAAAAATTATTAGAGAACCACATTCACTGTAAACAATGCAATCGTCAAGGCCCATAAAAAGCCATTCCTGTTTGTTATCTGAAGCCTTAGCATCTCTCCAGCAGCATCACTGCAAACCCTAGAAAAAGCCCAGACTCAATCCACAAATTAAAAAAAAAAAAAAAAGAGAGAGAACAAAAGATGGGGATATTAAATAATGGGCTGAAAAACAAAACATTCATAAACAAGTGGAGTTTACTCCTCTTAGCCTCCTCCTTACTAAAACAGTTGTACCACTCTCTTGTTCGAGGGGGCTCTACGCTCCATTTCCTCACTGGTTTAGCCTCAACTCAGACTGAGGCGGCTGACATCACAAGGAGACATTGCAGCACATGCAACCCTCCAGCACTGCATATTGCCTGTATGGTGAAGCAGGAGGTCTCACCCACCAGTAGATTCCCTTGCCGTGTGTCCAAGGGCTCAGGTGGCGGGGTGATGGATTTCTGCGGATCCCACGTGCCCCTAAGACGATTCAAACAATCACTCCAAGGTTGCCAGCTGGGGCGCATCGAGTCATTTTTTAAAGACTTTACCTCTTTAGTTCTATTGTTTTGTCCAAGCAAAGCTATGTCCCCTTACCTTAAACAAATCTAAAACAAATGCAAACAGTATTCTTTGAAAACATAACCTTCACCATGTCAGATCAATAATTCGTCAGCAGCTTTTTGGAGCACTTACGGATTCTGCTTGAAAACCTCCATGTAATTTCAACTCTCTAAATTATGAAACGAAAAAAAAAAAAAACAATTGAGGGGGGACTAAAGTTTTTGCACAATAAATGCAGCAAATATGTCATTGACTTTTTCTGTTTAAAATGTCCTCTGAAGAAAGTGGTGAGTGTGTCAACCCTGGGGCATCTGTTACAGTTCCATTTGGGGGAAGAGACCAATCTGGTGTTGCGCTTCGATCCCTAGTCGGCTTTCTGCAGCTCTCCTGCTGGGGGCGCACATGGGCTGCGCAGGCTTTTCTGAAGAACGTGGGCATCTGCTGGCTCTATCCTCTTGTAATAGTTCTTTTTTGTCTCGATGATCTCAAAGCCAAATTTCTGGTAGAAGTCAATTGCAGACTCATTGCTGATCTGCACATGACTGTGGAGACATGAAAGAGAAAGCAAAACCATTACTTTAGCATAGAGAAGACTCCATAAATATTCAGTCATTCATTTTGCAGCAGACTTTATGTGGTTACTTGCGAATCAACATTAAACATTATGTGAATGAGACACAGATGGAGGTTTCACAACAAATAAAGCACAAGACTGTCTTTAGACTCACAGGTAAATGTTGTCAAAAGTGCCATCCTTCTCACAAATGTTCAACACATGGTTCAGCATTTTTGTTCCTTCAAACAAACACGGCAAGATAAATATCAGTAATGTGAAAATGTGCAAATAACAAAATTCAAACATCACTGCTCTGGCGAATTATACAAATCTTCATGTCAGGCATCACTCAAAGACAATAATCTGATTATGCAATTATGCATTCAATCCAAGGGAATCTGACCCCCTTTCTGCCCTTTGAAAAAAACGAGGACACACAAGCACATAAAACGTCCAAAAAAGTGATCTTACCAATGCCAAGTCTGCGGTAAGGCGCTAGGCAACCCAGGGTCATGATGTAGAGTCGCTTCTGGTTCTGAGAGTGATCCACTCTACAGCACACAGCACCAACTGCGATGTCGTTGAAATACGCTGTAAAAGGTTCACACATTGAGCAGGAATCTATTTACACTACTGTCCAAAAGTTTGGGTCAGTACGTTTTTTTTTTTTTTGGAAAGAAATTAATACTTTTATTTAAGTATTAGGACACATTAAATTGATCAGAAGTGATGGCAAAGATATTTATAATATAATATATAACAAACACAATTTAGTTCATATAACTGCTATTTTTTTACTTTCTAGTGTGTTTTTTTAAAGTGTTTTCAACTTTTTTAATAATTGAAAATCTTTTCTGAGAAACAAAATTAGCATCTTGATGATTTCTGAAGAGATCATGTGACACTGAAGACTGGAGAAAATTCAGCTTTGCCATCACAGGAATAAATTACATCTTAAAATCTAATAAAATAGAAAACAGTTATTTTAAAATGTACTAATATTTGACAATATTACTGTTTTCACTATATGTTTGATCAAATAAATGCAGCCTTGGTGAGCATAAAAGACTTCCAAAATCATTACAATCTTACAAACCCAAACTTTTGAACAACATTTAACATTATGACTAATATCCAAAGAATCAACAGGATGTCACAGAAGCTTTGTTTCTTACCTAGCTTGGCGAGCTCTCCTACTTCAAGAACATCTTTGTAGAACTTGTCATTGTAGCTGACAGGGAAGATCACTTGGTTCAGACGCTTCAACTGTTTAATGTTGTGGGGTGTAACGTCCCCCAACTCGATCCGGCTACTAGAACAAAAGCAGAATGGTCAACTAGCTGTGCACAGAGACTACACATCAGTAAAGCATACAGTCTCTAAAAATAACACTAATACAGCTTTACTAGTAGGAATACACAATAAATTGGTACCATATCAGTTATCAGTCGATATTGGATATACAGCAGATGGATGCATGTTCATAATTTTCCCTATTTTAACATTTTTCATTACCTTTGGCATCATGTAACAGTCACGTTAAGTAATTTAATAACTGTAATTTTTAGAAAATCTCAAAACGAATATGCAGTTTTTGTATTCTATCAAAATGTGATGACTAAATTACATTTAAAGTAACTGATTTATTTTTAGTTTATTTTTTAATTTAGAGAAAATAGTATAGAATATTAATATCAGCCTAAATCTTTTTTTTTTTTTGCTTATTCTTTTTCTTTCTTCTTATTATTTTTTTTTTAAATATCAATGCATCCCTATTTACTATTTTCTTTCTAGTTGGTGACATCCAAACGTGCACTCACAAAACATTTCTTGGGTCAACTTGACTGTAAACTAGCAGTGTGTAAAGTTGGTATTTATAGGAGGTCAGCATGCAACAGCTGCTGGTCATGTGCTCACCGCTGCCACTTAAACAACCAGTATGTGGTGACAGGAGAAAAACATGGGTCCTAAATGTGGTTTACAGAGGATGACCATTACATTACACAACAAAACCTTGTTTTTCCCAATCATCAACTCTAAATGCATTGCAAGCTTGAGTGGAGATAAAGTCTACCTTTTTGGGTAAATCATGACAGATCATATAAATACTATCAAATGGCCTTCTAGACAATTTCAGACTGTTAAAACTGTGGACCCCCCCCCCCAAAAAATACACATTTTAGATGGTTCTCTAATCAAACACACCTGATTCACATCAGAGATCTGTAATGGGTGTGTCAGATAAATGTGTACTGTTGGAGGCCCTCCAAGAACAGGGTTGGGTACCACTGTGGTAAAGATGTAAATTTTAAACTGAATTTAAAGCAACACTTAAGATGAAGGGTATTTAAAAATAATTAGACAATCAACGCCACTTAATTTTATCTTTAAACATGGTCAAAGCAAATCACTTATGTGAGATATTAACGCATCAGTGTCATTACGCAAAATTGTCTTATACATTTATTACAATATATGTATTTATACGCCAAACTTCAAGTAACAACCTTCATGAAGTGCCTTAAAACAATAAGAACTGTCATGTTTTCAGTATGCTATACGGCTAAGCTCACTCCATCACGTGTGTCCCATCTTTCTACATTTACATCAAAATATTCACACATATGAAAATTAACATGACAGTAACAAGCTTTAATGGCAAACTAACGGCCTCAGGATCCACGAGAGAACATTTCATATGAACATAAACGTGGCTGGCTAACCAAGGTAGCAACTTGAAGACTGACTCAACAATTTCGGATTTAGATTCGACACACGATCCAGTTTGGCACGGATTTAAGTCGTGCCATTTTTACTGGCATATGGTTTAATCTGACGGTAGATTATATGAGGCATTTTAAGGCGTTTTCGGAACACGGGCGAAAAAAAGAGATGGCAATGTCTGAAGGCTGGGAGTGAAAATGCGGCGCAAATGTCTCTCCTCTACATTAAGCGCGCAGAGAGCTAGCAGCTAGCATTAGACCAACTCCACTGCCCCCCTGCTGGAAAAAGAGAGAACAGAGAAGGGAAAACTTTACTTGAGATGAAAAGACCCTTCGTAGTTGTTTACTCACCCTTTCATGTTGAAGAAAACACGTTTGTTGTGAGGGATACAGGGGCAGTTGGCGGTATTTGGCAGTCTAAAGGGGAATTTGGGCAGAGTTTGGGATGTGATCCCCTCCACATGTATGCTGCTAGCACACTAGCTAAGCAGTCCGCATTTGCCTCTGTGCTGTGGCCGAAGGTTGCCAGGTCTTTTTGATTAAATCACCGCAAACAACATAAGTCCGATTGAGAACCTAATTAAAATATTTTATTGTTGTTTTGAAACATAACTCATTTACTATAATAGGTAATGTAACGTAAATATATATAAGCACGCATTTAACCCATGGAAAAGGGGTTAGGCTTTTAAAGCTTGGGATTTTACATCAGTAACTAGTCGATGGCTGATGAAACGGAGGATTTGGCAACGCTAGTATTGGGAGGCTGCTCCTGTCAAACTTCACCACTGACAACAAGCAACAGGAAACAGAAAAACGGGAAATTACGTTTTAAAATGTTATGCCCTGAAAATACAAGTCCTATTTTAATCCAAATAAAATAATCTGTCGACGAAATTGAATGTTTCTTGAAAAGAAAAAATGTCTTTGTATCAAAGTCCCTTGGATGTAATGGCTACTCTTGTAATCCCTATATACAGTGTAATAATATGCACAAATTAATATGATTATGAGTTAATAAAAATTAAACTGAATTAAACATTTTACTGTTTATAGTCAAGGTGTTGACTTTTACATGTAGAATAATTTAATTCAAATTACATTTAAACATTTACATTTAAACGTACATTAAAGATTTTTACACTGTATTAAATTTTACACAGTAACTACAGTGTAGTTACTTCAGTGTGGATGAAAATTCTGCCTTTGAAGTACAGATATATCCATGGCGTCAAGGGTTGACTAGTCAGCTTGGCCTTGTTAGTCCCTGCTGCTAGATGGCATAACTACACAATCTGAGTGCAAATAGCATCATTCTCTATTGACGGCCATCAAGATAGTTGTTAATAAAGGGCTTTTTTCTTCTTTTTTTTTACAGTATATGCTTGGGACTGTGAGTATTTTTATAGATTTACACATCACAAATGTATAAAAACTGTTTAATTACTGCTTTGTTTAAAATGTCTTTATGATAGCTGAAGTGTAGTTTATATATATATATCAAGTTATGATTGATGATCAGCTGACTTTCTCAGACCACATTGCTAAAAGCCATCTTCAAGAATCAGCCAAAAACACATCTCTTCCATCTTTATTTGACCCTCTAACTATAGTACTCTCTATTCTAATTCTATTCTTTATTTAAAAAATTCAAAAATAAATAAAAAATAACTTTTTAGACTTGCACTCTATTTATTTACTAACTGCTTATTTTCTTAAAAAAAAAACGTAACACTTGCTTCTCTAATCTTTTTGCATTCTATCTATCTATTTGTTTTTTGTTTTTTTTATTATACAATTATAATTATGACTTTCTGACTTCTGATTAACAACAGCAAAAAAAGTCCTCTAACACTAGCTTGCTCTATTCTTTATCTATTCTATCTGTTTTCTTTTTATTTATTATATGATTTAAAAAAAAAAACCTTGCTATGTGTACTGCATTAAGCTAACTGAGACTTGTTATAGCACTTGCATATCATTGCTCTTTTGTTGATTTTGATTGCTTCCATTGTCCTCATTTGTAAGTCGCTTTGGATAAAAGCATCTGCTAAATGTTTAAATGTAAATGTAAATGTAAAAGAAGCTGTTGAGGACCAAGAAGGATAGAGGCAATTAGGGTGAGGGCAGTGATGAAGAATAGGTTGTTGTGGAAGTCAGGCATTTGTGATCCATACAACAACCAGAGGTCAGGAAAGATGCCAGTGTCTATTGGCATTGCTTTTCTGACAGGCAGGGATGCTCTAATGATGACTGCACACGTGTGGAATGTGTGGGGTACACTGAAAAAGAAGAAACTTGTTGACTTTCCCTTCACTTGATAAGGTCATGTAGAAAACAAATTTTGGAAAATGATTTACTACTAAATATATGTAAAATATAAAGTCAATTATTTTTTTTCAAGCTGTGAATTCACAATTAATTCCATAAATGGTTCTACATGAAATAACTATTTTAAGCTGTTAAAGGTATAATGAAACATTCAAAAAAAAATTTTTTTCAATCTTTCGATTTCTTCCATTAGTTCTTTTATTTCCTCACATTTCACATTGCCAGCTGCTCATAATGTATTTTCATTCCGTTTTTCTTTTATTTAAACTCTCTCTTTTTTGCTCTCTCGCTCTTCTCTCTGAATCTCTCCATCGCTGTCTCTCCTCCTCTTTCTTTTGTATTTCTTCTTCTCTCTCTCTTTCAGATTTCTTTCTCAGTTTCTCCAGTTCCTCGTTTTTCTCTCAATTGTTCCTCATGTCTCTCTTTTCTCTTTCTGTCCTCTTCCTCTCGTTCTTTCATCTGTCTTTTCTTTTCCTCTTCCCATTCTCTCTGCTGTTGTTTAATGTTCTCTTGAATCTCCTTTTTGTCATTTTCATGATCTTTTCTTCCTCTTTCCCATCTCTGTCTCTATTCCTCTTCCTCCCATTTCCTCTTTTGTTCCTCCAAACGTCTCCTTTTAGTTTCCTCTTCTTGTTTCTTTCTTAATTCTTCAATTTCACGGTTTTGCTCATCTTTAAGCTTTTGTTGATCTTGTTCATATTTCTCTTCTCTCTTTTTATCCTCCTCTTCTTTTTCTTTTTGCTGTTTTTCATGCAGCGACCTCTGATTTTCCATCCCTCTCTGCATCTCTTCAACTTTTTGGTCATGTTCAATTTTTTGTTGTTTTTCTTCAACTGATCGTTTTTGTCCTACACCTCTCGCCTTTTCGGCTCTGCCTTTTCTTTCTCTTCAAACTGTTTTCTGAGTCTCCTCTTTTTCTCTGAACTGGTTCTCCATTTTTATTCTTTCCTCATCTGAATTTCTTTTCTCTTTCTCCAGTCTCTCCATCATGTTTTCCATTTCCATGTAATATTTTGCCTGTATTTCTCTCTTTTTCTTTAAGAATTTCTTCCATTCTCTTTTTAATGGACATCTCTGCATCCTCCAAACATGGTGTTTGAAATATTGCCCCTTATTAGATTTTTTTCACTTCTTTTGTCGTATTAAAAAGCAGAGTAACTTGTGTGTGATCTTCCTTGTCTCTGTTATTAAAAGCAAAAAATCTGTTTCCACAGTCCCTGATCAATTTCTTGAATTTTGCATTTCTACTTTTCTCTATTCTTCTATTGTTTGTTGTATCAGGTCATCACCTCTGAATAGCACAATGCTATTTGTATATTTCCATGTCCAGTCTTTCCAATCAGCACAGTTCTTAAAAAGCCTGAATCTAATGGTGCATCTTCACCTGAAATGAACAATTATTGAATTTGAACAAATTGAATACTTAAGAAGTTAACTACTTTACCACAATTACATAACAACGACTACCACCACATGCAAATTATCATGGCATATCTGCAAAAGCATACAAGTGCATCATTTTGCCCCCCCCAAATGCATTACATTTGTATGCATTTGTCTTCTTTTCATGGTCTAATCTGATGAGAATACTGCTTCTGAATAAATAACAGTTAACCCGCAATAAATTCCTTCTTTCTCTTTGGACAAGTAACTTTTTTACTCAGACAAGTAAAGGACCAGTATAATGATCATTATATTGAAAAGAAAAAAAAAAGATGCACTGTAAATTAAGAGTCATTACTTTTCAGAGTATTTGTATGAAATGCTTTTGCATTTCATGTTGTTTGCTAGCGCATCCTTCCCCAGCAAGACAATCCTCAGCTCATTCACTTAAGCACAGAACACACACACACACACACACACACAAATATCATGCAATGCCAAATCACTGTAACACCATCACTGAAAAATCTCAATCAAATATGAAGCATTCAGACAGCAATAATGTTAGAATTAACATGCATTTAAAAAACAAATTAGACTGAAAAAAGACTTTTGCATTCTACATATAATAATAAATTTACAACCAGATTTCACATAAGACTACCAAAATAGTAATAATGTGAGAATATCGTACCAAGTACCAAACATAAGCACTCATATTTATAAAGATAATAAAGTGCATTAATAAATTATTTAAATGAATTACTTTGATTTACTGTTCAGATGGTCAGCATTTAGACTTTCCCGCCTTATAGGCCCTAATGTAAAACACACAGAGAAATGCATCTGTTTTTGTGTTATACAGTAACTGTATGTGTATGTGTTATAAGTGCATTGTGTAAGCAATAATCATCATTGTGATACACAATTAACAGACTATTTAAAACTGATTGTTACCAGGAAACATAGTTGAAATAGATTTAAGATTGTGATTGTTTCCTTGTTGTTGTTGCTATTTTTAAGACTTACGAACACACACTTTGATCAGTGACTCTGTTTTTCACATAATTCTGTTTCAACTCTAGACAAAACCAACATATAGCAAAATAAACACACAATAAAACAAACAGCTCATGACCTGAGACAGATGTGTCTGATTAGACACATTCAAAATGTGCACTTTTGGGGACACTCCAGGAACAGGTTTGTGAACCACTGCCATAAATGAACATTAGTCTTAACTTCATAATCTACATGTTTTGTGGGGATTTTGCCACTGATTTTGCCAAATTCTCAGCCTTTAGAAATGAAAATATGTAAGCGTGAAAAAGCGTGAAAAACGAGTTTTGCTTGTTTGTTGGATATCTTATAGAGCTATCAGACACCAGACTAGAGGACAATGCACAAAGCATCAGTAAATAACAGTAACACTATTTCAGCACACAGTAGGGGGCGATACAGAGTTTTCTGCGCACGCTGTTCACTCTGCAGAGGGAGAACGTGCTGTGACTACAGCAAACGACAGGTCTCGACTGAATGAAGTCAGCTGACTTTTCTCGTTCCTCACGTCTCATCTCACCAAAGGATCTGGACACAGGACTGTCTCGGTTTTTGAGGTATTTACTAATCTTTGAAATGATAATCATATATATATTTTTATGCTTGAAAGCATTGTATTGCAGAAGTGTACTTGTTAGGTTTATCAAGCAGAAAATATGATTTTCTCAAATTCTCTTTGTAGTTTTTTCTTTAATAATCATATAACAGCGTCAGCTTATTTTACTGCTGTACACTGTCTTGTGTCGCCGAATCATTGCTCGCTTCGCCTCTGCATGCAGCTCATTGGAATCGTTAGATGTTTATTTTCCCTGCTGCACTGGGAATAACCCACTTGGATGCTAAACAGATTGCTGGAGAATTTCAGGATATTATCTATATGATGGATTTAAGTGTTCACGAACACATGAGATGGATCCCATTACTCGCTTTAATTAATGGGAGACAAAACTTACCTTAGATTTTCAGCAGAGGTCAAATTCTATCAGCAGCTTCGTGATCATGTGATCATGCAGCGTCTCTTCGCAGCTCGATATCCAGTGCGTGCAACAGCTACAGGCATTAAACGATCTTTGAATGCATCTGGAGAATATATATTTAATAGCCTTTATTTAGTCCTCTCATCTCTGTAGAGATGATTGTATTTGGGCACTGTGATATTTGATACCCAAATAGGCAATACGTCAGAAGGCAGCTCACTAGGTTTTGACACACAACGGCTGCCTGCTGTTTTCCTTTTAACAACAGCATGCTAGGTTTGCAGACCACATGTCCTTAAGGATTTTTCTGTACTGACGGAACTCAGTTTTTCACCTGTGGTCAAAATTCTGATGTGAACATACTTCATACCAAATGGACCATTTGTCCCCAGTAATCCCAGATGTCTGAGCATCATGTTATTATAAATTCACAAAAACCTGGAAGTTAGACTGCTTCCTCTTGAGGTTTTGAATAGCAAGAAATATAGTTGGCTATTTTTATGAAGGAAGGTGTCAGTGTCATGCATTGCTTTTACAGACCATTTTGGGTGTTTAGTTGGCTGGTTCTCAACGAAAAATGATTTGATCTGTCATAAATTGCCGCTACAATACACCCTTTTTTTTTTTTCCAGATTTGCTCAACTGTCTGTTTTCCCAACTTCCTCACATGGTTTCTGTTTTACAGTCAGTGTCATGTGCCTTTGGTCATGTGACCGTGTTCTATGTTTGTCCTGCATTTACATGTTGTATAAATGGGCTGTTTACACAATAGACAACCTCCTGTCCTGGAAATTGCTATTATTACTACTGCAAATCATTCTGATAAAAACATATAAAGTGAAAAATAACAGAAAAATAATACACTAAACACATTTATACATTTTTAAACATATTTAACTATATGATGGTACCTGTATATTAATATATAAATGAATCACAATAATCATGTGCAGCTTGTGTATTGTGCAGAATGTTCAGAAGTGTAGAAATAAGTCCAGAAAGTAAGTTTTTTTTTTTTTTTTACTTAATTTTGTATCAGACACATTCAAAATGGACTTCTCCAAGCTTCCCAAGATCCGAGATGAGGAGCAGGAGGGACAATTTGGATATGTGCACGGCGTATCTGGACCTGGTTAGTAGGAATTCAGATGTCATAGTTTTTATTTTATTTTATATTATTATTTTATTTTAATTGATTATTTTGGATTATTATGTCACCAGAGCTTTTGGTGTTTTATTTAATTTAATTTAGAATTTTTTTGTGTCATCTGTGATTTGGATTTTTTAATTTTTTATTTTATTGATATATATTTTTAATTTATATGTATTTATTTATTTATTTAGCTTTTTTTTAAACTATTCACAAGTAATTTTTGAAGATCCCGTAACTTACTCACTAACTGTGTTGTAGTGGTGACGGCCTCCAGTATGGCAGGAGCTGCCATGTACGAGTTGGTACGAGTGGGCCACAGTGAGCTTGTGGGGGAGATCATTAGACTGGAGGGTGACATGGCCACCGTTCAGGTCTATGAAGAGACATGTATCCTATTCTAACCTTAGTACAGTACATACTTTCTGTGGTTTCTGTTGTACGCAGTGCTTAGAATCTATTAAATAGTATTGTAGTGTTCCTGAGCTTTCATCAGCTGGTGTGTCGGTTGGTGACCCTGTCCTGCGCACAGGGAAGCCCCTCTCTGTGGAGTTAGGACCAGGAATCATGGGCTCCATCTTTGATGGTATTCAGCGTCCCCTCAAAGACATCAATGACCTCACACAAAGTATCTACATTCCTAGAGGAGTCAACATTGGTGCCCTTAATCGTGATCTGAAATGGGAGTTCTCTCCATCCAAGAGTGTGCGAGTAAGTGAAAGATTAGTTTTAAGTTAAGGTACAGAATTATTGATGTTTTACAAGTTTAGTTTTGGTTATGATGGTTGTGATGTTTTTCTTAGTTATTAAAGGATTTAACATCCTTTCAGATTCCAAGAAGGCAAATTACTTAGCTTTTAGGGGTCATATCATGAGCATATCAACATTTTTTGTAAACTTTTGCGATTTAAAAAGATCATTGTACTATGAAAATCTGGGAAACATGACAGAGTTTTTGCTGTTCCTGGCTGTGTGTAGCACCTACACTCCACCTGCTTATTCTTATTAAGGATCCCAAACAAATTTAGGCATCACAACATAGTGATTAGTGGACATAAATGAAAATAAATGTAGTAATAATAATTAAAAAATGTATGATATGACCCCTTTTAAAGGAAATGCAATGCAATCAGGTGATTAATCAAATGATAAAATGAATGATTTTAAGCTGTTGTTTCTGTGTCCAGGTTGGCAGTCATGTCACTGGAGGTGATATCTATGGTATGGTGTTTGAAAACTCTCTTATTAAACACAAAATAATGTTACCACCAAGAAGCCGAGGAACTGTCACATACGTAGCACCAGCTGGAAACTACGATGTCTCTGTGAGGTTAAAAACATGGACATCTTTTTCAAAAACAGTAAAATGACAATTACTGTGACAGAAGTTAGTGTGTATGTGTGTGTGTTTGTCAGGATGTGGTGTTGGAGTTGGAGTTTGAGGGGGTAAAAGAAAGATACACCATGGTGCAAGTGTGGCCCGTGCGTCAGGTCCGGCCAGTCACAGAGAAACTTCCTGCGAATCACCCTCTGCTGACTGGTCAGCGGGTACTGGACGCCCTCTTTCCGTGAGTCATGCTGTGTGAAATGATTCCATAGGAAACAGAATAATATAAGTTTTCTATTTAAAAATAAAAAAAGTAAACCCAAAAGTAATTTTTCTGAATAATAGGCTCAATTTTCAGATGGGCAAATCATGCATTTCTAAAGCTCAATTTTCCCCAAAGGATTTTTTAATAATAATATAGGACTTTTCATAAACATCAATCAACAGAAATGGGAGTGATTTAAATAATTGGTTTAAATAATTATAGGGAAAAAATGTAGTACAGTAGTAGTACTATGAAAGTGGATGTTTTAAACATTACAGATATACACTTCCGTTCAAATGTTTGGGGTGATTTGTTAGTGTTTTTGAAATAAGTCTCTTACTTATTTCTCCCATGTGCTCCCCAAGGCTGCATTTATTTGATCAAAAATAGTAAAAACCGTAATATTGTGAAATATTACAACCATTTGATAAAAATACAACAGTTTTCTATTTGAATTTGTTTTAAAATGTAATTTATACCTGTAATGGTAAAGCTGAATTTTCAGCTGCCATTACTCCAGTCTTCAGTGTCACATGGTCCTTCAGAAATCATTCTGATCTGCTGATTTGCTGCTAAGAAAACATTTATTGTTGTCAATGTTGAAAACATTTGTTCTATTTAATATATTTGAGAAAACGTTGATAAATTTTTTTTTTTCAGGATTCTTCTAAATTGAAGTCTTTTGAAGCATTATAAATGTCTTTACTGTCACTTTTGATCAATTTAATGCATCCTTGCTGAATAAAAGTATTATAAAAGCTTTAAAAAAAATCCCAAACTTTTGAACAGTAGTGTAAATGTCTGATAGCTCAACAGTTCTTTCAGTGTTGACTGTTTGATTTCACAGGTGTGTGCAGGGAGGAACCACAGCCATCCCTGGTGCTTTCGGTTGTGGTAAAACTGTGATCTCTCAGTCCCTGTCTAAGTACTCCAACAGTGATGTCATTATCTATGTAGGCTGTGGAGAGCGTGGTAACGAGATGTCTGAAGTACTCCGAGATTTCCCTGAGGTGAATAGCACTGTAGTTGTACCAACAGCACAAACACTGTAATAGATGGTAGGGTGACTGACAGTTCTCTTGCCCTATAGCTCACCATGGAGGTGGATGGGAAAGTGGAGAGCATCATGAAGAGAACAGCCTTGGTTGCCAACACATCCAACATGCCGGTGGCTGCCAGAGAAGCTTCCATTTACACAGGTTTGTTGAACATTTGATGCAAAAATAATGTGTGTGCTTTAAAACCTAGCAGCTGTGTGTCATCATTAATGGGTCTTTATTCCATTCAGGAATCACGCTGTCTGAGTATTTCAGGGACATGGGCTACAATGTGAGCATGATGGCTGACTCCACCTCTCGATGGGCAGAGGCTCTGAGGGAGATCTCTGGTCGTCTGGCTGAGATGCCTGCTGGTACGTGTGCTGTGACCATCTCAGGCATGACAGCAAATATTATAAACTACAATTTCTGAAGTAAATTTATGTTTGTTTGCTTGTGTTCACAGATAGCGGTTATCCTGCCTATCTCGGAGCACGTCTGGCCTCATTTTATGAGCGTGCTGGTCGAGTTAAATGTCTTGGTAACCCAGAGAGAGAGGGCAGTGTGAGCATCGTGGGAGCGTAAGTAGATCTTTTGGATGCTTTTTCTTCTTCAGACTCCATCATTTACTTGTTTGCTTTGGTAAGGTTTTGATGTATTATTTATGAATGCTGTTGTTAACTGTTAATATATGCATTGTCTGCAGACTCACTTGAAGCTTTTTTTTTTGTTTCGTTTTAATTGCAGTGTGTCTCCCCCTGGTGGTGATTTCTCAGATCCTGTGACATCTGCTACTCTTGGTATTGTACAAGTATGTGAAGTTTTCCTTCACACTGCAGTCTTAACACACTGGCTCATAGCAGAATAACATTATTTGTTCTTCTTCCAGAGATAAGCGGTCTAAAAAGTCCTTTTTGTTATTGTAATCCTTCCTCTCTTTCCCTGTTCCAGGTGTTTTGGGGTCTGGATAAAAAGCTGGCTCAGAGAAAGCACTTCCCTTCAGTGAACTGGCTCATCAGTTACAGTAAGTACACACGAGCACTGGACGAGTACTACGACAAGCACTTCCCTGAATTTGTGCCGCTGCGTACCAAAGCCAAAGAGATCCTGCAGGAAGAGGAAGACTTGGCCGAGATTGTGCAGCTCGTGGGGAAGGTGAGTTTGTAGGTTCAAGCATGTTTACTGTTTGTATACATCACTTTTTGTGGTATTATTACAGGCATTTTTCAGTGGTAAAACACATTTATTTTTTTAGGCATCATTGGCTGAAACGGATAAGATCACGCTGGAAGTTGCCAAATTAATCAAAGATGATTTCCTGCAGCAAAATGGATACACGCCTTATGACAGGTATTGAACTGATTGTAGCTGAGGAACATTCAACTGCTTTGTCACATGACCTGTGAATGTGACGGTATGGGTCTAAAATGCTAAATTTCTCATTTTCAGGTTCTGTCCATTCTATAAGACAGTGGGTATCTTGTCCAACATGATTGCGTTCTATGATATGGCACGTCATGCCGTAGAGACCACTGCACAGAGCGACAATAAGATCACCTGGGCCATGATCCGGGAGCACATGGGAGAAATTCTGTACAAGATCAGTTCCATGAAATTCAAGGTACAGGATGTAAACATTGTTAGTGTTTTGATAAAATCAATCATGCCTTAATTATGTCTAAACCAGTGGCTTTTTGCCTCCAAGCCACTTTGATAAAATTATTTTAACAAGTTATTTTATGTAATAAAGTAAACTTGCAGCCCTCTTGGAAGTTTGCTGAGGTTTCCAACTAGGTGCCACTGCTCTACCACTTGATTTATTATGACTTCCATTGTCTTGGTTTGCCAATAGCTTGGTTCCTCTTTCACAGTGATCATTCACAAGTCTTGTGAACAAGCCAAACAGTGCAATTTAATCACATTATATGGCTAGAGACTGAATATTGTGTCTTGGTATTATTTTTAAAGCTGAAGTGTGTTCTTTTTGTGAAGACAAAAATACTTTCTTCTATCCCAACTTAACATGTCGTCAGCTATAAGTATTCTATTCGTTGATTGGGATAGTTTGAAAAGACTTACACATTTAAAAAGAAATGACACTTCATTTTCAAATTTCATTGTTCAATACAGCTATAAAAATATTGTAATTATGAATGTCTTTCAATGTCTGTAACTGTATTTCAGGACCCAGTGAAAGAGGGTGAGGAGAAGATCAAAGCTGATTATGCCCAGCTCCATGAAGACATGCAGAACTCCTTCCGTACACTGGAAGACTAAGAGTCTGTCCTTAGCCATCATTCTCAGGGCAGGGCAGCAGAACCCCACATCCCCACAAACGCACCCAGTCAATGTCCTTTTCCCTTGTCTTATTGCTGTCTAATACATACCACTGCTTTTTTTTCATCTTGTGGTGTTATAGATGCTCTAGTGTTCTTGAGGTGTCTCCAAACACCTTTGTTTGTGCGTGTGTGTGCGCATTTATGTATATGTGCAATCTGTATGATCTTCTTCAAAGCCTCTGCTCTGCCCCAGTTCTTTATATTTTACAGATCATCCTCTCTATAGACATAGATGTTATTAAATAATTTGATGTAATTATTGTGATATTTTTATCTGTACAGAAGACTGGAAGACATGACTTAAGAGATTCACTGTATTTACTGCTGGAATATTTACTGTTTAAATGGTTATCAACATATTTCTTGTTGTTTTTGGTATGGATGTTTATTGCAGTATTGTCCTGTATATTTCTTTGAGGACATTTCCTCTTCATTGCTCACATGAAAATGTGTTTTGAGTCCTGGAAAAATATAAATAAAAAATGGATGAATTTACAAGTATTGTGAATAACAGTATTTAAGTGGATGTGTTTTGGAATCCTGCATTTTAAAACGGAATGCTTTTAGTACCGGTAGTTTGTTTTAACCAAAAATATTTGGTTAACAGGCCTTTAGCCTTTTTTGCGTTAATGTTTGATCCCTTTCAGATAAAACTTGAGCGAGCAAGATTATCATGGCTATTAATATGAAATATGTGGAAATGATTCCCCCCAAAAATAGAAAACTGGTTGGCCTACTCTCAAAGTTTCTTCTTCTATTTCTCCAAATGAAGATGTTTAACTGGCAACCTTGGTTTAGTCATGTGCTCATCATTTCACACCTGTTTTGAGGTATGTATTGTGTAAACAGTGCTTTAAAATTCAGTTGGGTGGTGGTGTGTTTGCAGCCTTTTCATCAGTCTGTAGAGAGTAGTTCCTCAAGTATTTCTAGCTTTGTGCAAGTCATTGAGCAGCCAAGAACTATGAACTTCTTACCAATATCATATGATCTGGCATATATAAAATGGCATATCATAAAAACAAATAATTATTCCCCATTTTATAGGATAAAATAAACTGTTTTGTCATAAACTTACATAAATTTTAACATCTAGATTACAAATGTAGCTATTAAGATAGGAATGTCTCTGATTTATCTGTACTATTCATCCAAACACTCGATGGGTCCATTTTCATGGCAGTGCTAAACCTTTCTTCCATTTCTTACTCTTCAAGTTTGGTTTGTTCTCAGAGGTTGAATATTATGTTCAGGCAGACATGTCTGCATTTGTGTGTAATCTATTTACCTAAGTACATGTGCATATGAATGATGTCAGTTTGTTTAACTGGTCTTACTGCATTTTCTCATCTTGAATCTGGAATGTGGATGCTCAAGTTCCCTGCCCTCGCTTCTTGTCTATTCAGTTCTAACACTTTCTAGTCTTATCTCAATGTGCTGCATAAATTCCCATAACTAACTTGTGTCTATGATTTTAGGTTTGTTTGACTTTACTGTCTTGTTACACATCATATTAAATGTCATAGATAAATCTAGCCTTAAACTGACACACCCACTAGTGTCTGAACCCTGATTAAGCAACAAAATGTAGTCTTTTAATATTTTTTTAATAAAAATGTTATGTGCCTGAACTGATGCAAGAGCGCCATAAAATATTATGTTTGTTTACATCCATAATAAGTGTCAGTATTTCACAACAATTTCTGTTATTTCAAATTGATTTATGAGTCGAAATTATGAGGGGTCTACTGTTGCTATGGTTACCTCATCAGGCGAACGCGATTTGTTTACGGAATTGAAAATATGCGCCCTTTTATCAAACTTTTATGGAAATTCCAATTTTTTTATATAGTTACATGCTTATAAACATATATACTTTATTTGTAAAAAGAACAAGTATTTTCAACAGAACTGAATATAGCCAATATCGAGGGGTGAGAACCAGAAGGGCGTAAGTGACATTTTTGGT
>NW_015547254.1:630093-647308 GCF_001515605.1 Sinocyclocheilus anshuiensis | reverse complement strand
TCTTTCTACTGGCAAAAGTACTGTCATCCATGAGTGTACACATTTTTATTATAAACAATTGAAATCAGTACACAAAGTCAGATCAAACTATGGTAAAATTTTTGTTTTGGCTCTCCTGTAAAGTTGGTGAAACGTCACTTACGCCTTTCTGGTTCTCACCCCTCGATATGTAGGCTACTATGTATAATAAAAGTAATATATGTAATAAAAATTACAAAACTAAGCTTTAATTAATCAAATATCTAACGTCAAGCCTACAATAAATTAATGATATAATAATATAAATATAAATAAATGTATAAAATAAATATTTTGGCAACTTTTATTTATTTTGTATGAATTATAAGTGTCATACGAAGTTCAGATAAAAAAAAAACCTGAAGAGCCTCCTTGGTGTCATACGTAAAATATGCAAATACAAAGTGTGCTTTGTTCTCAGCGGCGAATGGCACGTCGCTTCATGGGCTGGTAGAATCTGACTGTTCACCTGCTGCCAGGTGTGAGTAGGACGGTCGTAACAACCGAGACAGACAACACCGCAGCATGCCAACGACATGCAACGGAATATCTGCGACGATTGAAGCCCATGATAACTTTCTTGCAAGCCCAATTTGTAAACGCCTGGATCTCACATAACCAGGACTCACGGAACAGGACCTTCTCAGGTATGGCTTTTGTAGGCTATATGAGAATACGCCTTTGATAAGTATTTTTTCATATACTTAGTCTTTACTAAGTTTTTTTTCTCTTAATGTTCTTTAATGTTTCTGTCAGGGTTCTCTATTAGCGTCTGTGGTTCAATGAAGAAACTTCCATTGCATAAAAGGTTCTTTAATACAATAATTAGGTAATTATAATGTTTGTTACAATAAGAAACCATTATTAATTTAAAGGTTCTTTGGGGAACCTGAAATGGATTTTAATGGCATCGCTAAGAAAATAGAAAAACTCTTTTTTTTAAGAGTGAAGAATGTCTGCAAAAGAAAATATTTTCTCCCAGTAGCATGTTTTGTTTTAATTTGCAGAAATAAATTATTTGTAGTGCTGTCAAATAAAATAAGGTATTTTAGTGAGCTTATTGGTTTTGTTAATAGCCAGTAGATCAATCTGACTATTATTATTAAAAAAGTGCTTTGCGAAATTACCTTTAACAAATCAATATAGAAGCCACTAAGTTTTACTTCACCAGGTGAAAGACATGGCCCAAACACCCAAACAAGTGACGGCCAATGAGCTCACACAGGACAACAGTCAATCTGTGGAAGGCAAATTGAGCTCAGAAGAACAAGAGGTGAGATTGAATATGCTGCACGCTTTTACTTAGATTACATTGGTAGAGGTCACATGGCAGCACTATATTAACTTAATCTTTATCAGATTAATATTGTACAGTTTGATGTACTTTGTCCTGCAAAAGATTACAGACACTGTATCATGATGAGATTACGCAAATGGCATTGATTGCTATAGTAAGTGTTGCGAGATATTAGAAAGCTCTTGGGCATGTGAAATTTGTTCCTGGGAGCATGCAACTTTTATAGTATCTATTTCACAGAATCACAAACAATATTTGACAACTTTATTTATTTATTTATTGAATTGCTGTGATTTTACCTCACAGGGCCTGGAAGTCAGTGGGCAGTGCATAGCAGTACCTCAGTCACCTGAAGCATTGCTTTACACTATTTATAAACAGAGGAGTGACGAGTTTCGGAAGTTATTCAAAGAAGTGCCCGAGTCTGAGAAACTAATTGCAGGTGAGACTGATAGAAGGAGACAGAGAGGTAAAACCCTAACCCCAAACAATATAAAAATATGCTCTACTGAAAATGTTTGTTGGCAGAGCCACAATATTTGTATAACCACATTAGATGTTGTTTGAATGATGCATCTTTTCCCTAGACTACACCTGTGCTCTCCAGAAGGATATCTTGTTACAAGGACGCATCTACCTTACAGAGAATTGTTTATGTTTCTACAGTCATGTTTTTCGTGGTACAAAAGTGAGTTCCACAGAAAGATTATGTTATGTATTCACTGTACCTCTAATACATGCTATGCCTCTATCTATATACATATAATGAGCCTAGCTGAGATACTTCATTAGTAATTTCAGTTATGGATTCCATTGCTCTGCTTTAATAAACCTAATAAACCTGATTTTGTCTTAGATCACAGTAAATATGCAGGATATCATCTCAATATTACGAGAGAAGACAGCGAAATGGATACCAAATGCCATCCAGATCAATACTAATTCAGAGAAGGTAAAGTTCAGAGATCAAAGGTTTTACATTCTTGCGTTTTCCTATTTATGAAGATACATGTATAGGATAAATTCATTTCTTACAGAATATATATATATATAGGAAAATATATAATATGTATATATATTAATATATATATATATATATTGTCATTTTCCACAGTTGTTCTTTAGCTCATTTTCAGCAAGAGAGAAAAGTTTCCTGGGTATGTTTCGGCTTTGGCAGAACGTTCTAATGGAGAAGGTGATTTCTTTCTTTCTTTTTAACATTTTCCTTTTTAACCTCACTGTCGTTGTTTTAGATTATTTAAATATTCTTTATATTTACATATCTTCTAAAGTATATTACCTGCTTGATGTACATCACTGTACATTTTTACTCTACAACAGGTTATTCTGAAATATGATCTGAAATAGATATGTAATAGGAACGGGGATGCCAGAAGCAAACAGCATATTCTCAAGAACCCTTCCATTATCAGTTTTACAGTGTTTAGTCAGTCTTAATTGCTTACACAAACTATTTCTTTGTAGCTTAGGGTGGATACTAATGTGGCATATTAATACCATATGAGGATAACAGACAGAATAATACTCTATAGACCTATGGGCAGGGATATGCTTAAGTGTAAACAACCTAAATCTGTAGGGCACACTTGACAAGGCAGCAAATAAATGTATAGTTAATTGACCCCATCGAGGCGTGGCTTTCTTCAACTGAAAACAGAAAATAATGCCTCTTTCCTTACATGCACTAGGAACGGCAGAGCTGAAATGACAGGAAAATTAGTATAGAGATATGATAAACGAATAAAGCAGATATGCTGTTTAAGGCAATGAATAGCGCACCACTAGGCGGCGCAGTTGTAGCCTTTCGTGACTTCCTGATTTCAGCATGTGGCGTTCAGCAGGTAGGTGACGAGACGGAGAGACTTTACCCACCGTCAAATTTTACGTATAGTTGAGAATATATTACACACTGTGCTACTTCTTTAAACATGTCATGTAATTGTAAATAGGTGGGGAATTTTTAGAGCTTCATGAATCCATAAAATGTATTCGCGTCAGTTTGTTGTGTTAATGTGTCCGTGCCATACGGCCTTGAAACTATGTTTTGCTTTTCGTTGTGATTGTTTGGGCACTTTTTTAAACCGACGCGAATGTTAGTGAACTTTATACTTGAAGGTCTTTTTTCATATAGGTTTTATTGGAGTTTTTCAGCCACATTTTGTCGAGTAACTCTTGCCTGTGTCCGCTGATACGGTCTATTTACATTTACAATGTGTCGCTGAAACAGCTCTACGCCTTATTTCCATGGTAACCGTAGTTTTCGGCAATCTTCCATCGTTACGACTGCGAATGGAATTGAACTGAAAAGGCAATTTTTTTTTTTTTTTTGGAGGAAAAAATCCACCTTTTTATTATAGCACTGTACTTCTCTTTGGCTGATACTGGCTATATAGTATCTATTTACATACTATTATTTGCTTGTTTTTATTATTTTGTTTTTAAACAAAGGGTTGTTTATTACTAATATTTTGTACCAAATAACGTCAGTGTCATTTGCCTTCCCAACATATTTGCTCCCTGGTCAGTGATGTGTGAAGCAGGTTAGGGCTGTTTTATCTGCTGTTTTAGATGAACATCAGTACAGGAACTTGAGTTTTTTTTCCAACGTGCAGACGGGAGAGGCGGAAACATGTGAGTGTACATTGCTCAATGTAGCTTTCCTGTCTTGCAGAAACTGACCAAGTTGGAGCTGTTGCAGATGGTTAAGCAGCATTATGGCAACGATTTAGGATTGAGTCATGATGAAATGGAAAGCATTCAATCATCAGTAGATACTGTCACACCTACCGTGCCCAGGTTGACTACACACATGTACACACACTCAATCACATCTTCACATGTCAATGCCTGTTTGGACAACTGAGAGATCAGTTACTTGGTTTTAAGGTCCCATCTCTCTGTTGCAGTCTGAATATGCGTGGAGAGGATTACACGGGGAGACCAGAAAGGCCCACATCGCTTCGTCTTCCCCAAGGGGAGCTGAATTCTTATGAGGCCACCACACCACAGGGAGACGACACACAGTCTTCAGTTGGACTGCAAAGCATGCTTTCAGCAAATGGAGGGGTACGTTGACAAATAAAGTTTCTTTTGTAGATGGATTTTTCCTGAAATTGTTTGTATAATGACTGGTAGGGTTGGGTGATACAGTGGGGACAAAAATCTCAATACATTTCAGTCTTTAAACTATAATGTAGGTGACAATTTTATTTAAGAACTTGTTTGAGATTTTACCAGATTGATTTATTTTATTTTTATGAACATTTATTACCTACCTACAAAAATATTCAATTTTTTAAAATCAAATATAAAATTTAAAGATTGTATATAATTATTTTTATTTTTAATTTTTATTTTGTTTATTGGTCAAAATAATATTGTATATTGTATGTTTTTGTTATTAAGACTATTCAACTAAATCACTGTGAATATATAGTCAGTATTCTATCAATGGTCAACCTGTTGAATCTTTTTGTACTCTGCATTTGATTCACTTATAGAGATTAAAGAAAGTACAATGTCTTTGAAGTAGAGCTCATTAATGGCATGTTCAAAGTTTAAGGTGTTGAACTTGATATATGTATCAAACTCTCAACAGGACGACACTCTCAGTACCCCGTCCCATCAGCGCAGTCCAAATCTGTCATTAAACCGCTCAGGGTCTGAACGAGTGTCTAAACGCTCCTCTCTCTCTCTGGATCTAAATGCCAATGAAGACCAGCTCTCCGATAACAGCAGATCTGACAGCTTGGAGGAGGGTGAGTTGTTTGTGTGTGTGTCTTAACTATGTCTCATTCCATGGCTGTTTTGATGCATTTTGTTTACGTCAGTATTGATTTCTTGTAGTGGAAGAACGTGAGACAGCGTCTCCTGTGTCTCAGGGAAGGCTGTTTGTGAACCGGGTCTTTCACATCAGTGCTGAGAAGATGTTTGACCTGCTTTTCACTGATTCTAATTTCATGCTGAGGTTTATGGATATCAGGAAGATCATAGGTACGTTTCTCTTTCCTTTTACCTCTCTTACAATCATCAGTTTCATTCCTATATAGATATGAGTGGTAACTTTTCATTTCAGCATGTAGTAGACTTTGGTCCTCCAGAAATATTGTTATATTTTTGCCAGTGTTATTCATGTACTATTATACTATTTATTAGGGCTGCAACAACTAATCGATAAAATCGATTATTATCGATTATGAAAATCATCGACAACGATTCCCATTATCGATTAGTCGGGTCTGCCCACAGTGCATGTCCAACTTCAGCCGGTTGCGTCAAATTACAGCACTGAATTACGCATTTTTATGGACAAAATGCATCTAAAAATAGTGGAGGAAACCGAATGAGTTGCTGCGGGAGAGTTACGTGATCCAAGCTGCCCAAAACATGAGAATTCTTTATTTTAAGCTAATGCAATAGCGTAATGGTTCGCATAAAGGTCCGTCCTGACAGTCTGTGTTACGTTTTAATCTTTACTGAATGAGCGCCGGTGTTCTGACAAATAATGCTACCTATCAGATTATGCTACCATCACTGTATTTATCCTACAGTATATTGACTGATTTGTTGAACTTCCAGCCTTGTAAGCATGTAATAATTATTATGACAACAAAGCACTGACAAATAAGCCTGGTGTACATTAATATGAAAGTCAGTAACAAATCACACAAACTAAAGTATATTGCAGAAATATAAAAACAAATCTGTTGCTTTACCACGCTACTTTAGGTCATTCAAAGTCACTGTAATAAACATATGTAAACATGTGGACTGCACTAAACACTGTCTGTTAACTTTAGACCAGTGGTTCTCAAACTTTTTTGGTCGCGCCCCCCTTTAAACCCATTAAAAAAATCTTCCCGAAACCCCATCCCACCTCAGACTACCAAATAATTTCACTAAACATTATGAAAAATTAATGCTTTTTTAATTTATAGAACCTACAGGGAAGAAAACACCTGCATCACTTGAAACATTGAAAAATAGCATAGAGAGAATAACTGTTATATTATTATTCTCTCTCTGTTATTTATTTATTTTTTGTGGGTTTCATGCTGTCCGCTAAGGCATAGTACACACACAGGCTTTCCTCCAACGACATTAAACACGGTGTCTACACCTGACGCGAGCGGCAAAATACAGTAGAACCATTATAATCAGTGATGCTGTGTACACTGGATGCAGCGCGGCACGACAAAACCCGACATTAAACTGATGCCTTGTTCTATTTATGACGTACTGACACAAAGTTAAAATGATTTGCAACGGTCGCTTTGTCGCGTCCAGTATAGAGCTGTTGCGGCGCGACGCGACACCTGTAGCGTCCGGTATAGACACGGTGAGTGAAGCCGAGAGCAAGATATGCCTCGTCATATTTTCTGCATTTAGCTTCTTTTCTTTTTCTGCTGATGGCCCGTGCTCGACTTGAAGCAGCGCTGCTTAGACCGATCGGTGTGTCATCAAAGTACTGCGAGAGCTATAAGACAGTGAATCTCAACCTTTTGGCGTACCGGACCCCAGCGTGTCACGTGACCGAGTGTAATCGCAGCCTCTGCGATTGAAAAATCGCGGTTTTAATATCGTGATATTATCGCAAATGCAATTAATCGTTCAGCCCTATAATAAAGCCTCACACCTTATTAATATCATGCTGGAAGCAAAATCTGATAGGTAGCACTTTTCGCTATCGAATTATGCTACCATCTGTTTTAATGGGAGGTAGCAAAATCTGACAGGGTAGCACAAATCGCCAGAACACCGGCGCGGCGGGCACGTGCGTCAGACAGACGGAAAAGAGAGACAATAATCAGCGCAAAAACATTCATTGTGCTGAAATATCTGTTGTTGTTTTAATCTTTACCGAAAGAGCGGCGGCCGCCTGCACGCGCGTCAGACAGACGGAAAACCGAGACGATTAATAATCAGCGCAAAAACATTTATTGTGCTGAAATATCTGTTGTTGAAAGTTAAATTAAGGTTTAAAAGTCTACATGCATTGAGAGTATTTTATGAGAGTAGGAACTGTAAGGGGATAACAGCGTGTAGTTGTCTGAATATAAATATCAGACGCTTCATAACCGCATATTACAGGATAAAGAAATGACAGTAAGACGTGACTGTGATCAAAGTGAACGTGTTCCTGCAGAACATTAATCTTACCTATTGGTTACCTATTATGGAGTTTGTGATTTTATTCGTCTTTATCATCTTTATTATTTAAATTTTTAATGCAAAGATTTAAACTATATACATATATAACTATATACAATGCTTAAATTTATTAAAACAAATTTATGTAAGGGTTGTGCCACTGCTGCTTTAAACTAACAGTACTGGTGATTACCAAAATCATTTTTTAGCTTTCTGTATTGGTTAGTCCTCCAATATGTGTAAGCTCTTTAGTAACAGTAGTAGGCTATTCCTAATGCTATAGTAATTATTGCTGTTATCTATGAAAGAAAGGCAGAGAGCTTTATAGTGTTTTTTTCTTCAGATACCCAATTACAGTCAAAAAGTGCATAAACAATGCCAGCAAGAATGCAAGCTGTTATGAAGGGCATAGGAGGCCTTTTTTATGTGAATAAATACTATTTAGTTGTTTAAGTTTATTTGCCCAATAAATGACAATACAATTTTTTGATTTACATTTTTTTTTGACAGATTCCTAAAATTCCTAAAATGTGTTTTCTCTTTATTATGTCAGGTGGTCTAATAAATTGTTAAGCACTGTATGTTTTCATAGCATTCAGATGGAACGTTTGTTTGAAGGACATTGGGCAGAATGTGGAATAGTGTGTTTTTTGTCAAAAAAATAATAATAACCGATTAATCGAAAACATAATCGCCCAACTAATCGAGTATCAAAATAATCGTTAGTTGCAGCCCCTACTATTTATTAAAATGTTGAAAAATAGTAGTTTTTGATACTTTTTTTTTTTTTTTTAGTTTTAGTCATGTTGTTATTTACAAAATGTGTTTTATATTTATATTTACCTTTAATTTATATTTATTCAGTTATTGTCCAAGGCAACATTTCTAAGTTTAAGTTTTTAATCTTGATTGATTTATTTATTTCTATTTATTGATTTCACTTACCAAAACAATGTTTTATAATATTGTAGTTTTAGTTAAAAAATGCCAACATTGGTTTTTGCATTTATTGCTTTGCCATACTGTTTATAGTAACAAAAGTTTATAGTAACAAAAAAATTACCTGACAGGTGCAAGCTCTACCTCTTGGCAAAGGGAGGCATCTGGTGGTATGAAAAGGACTTTGAACTTCACCATCACCATTAATAACCCCCTGATTGGCAAGTTTTCCACTGCCACAGAAACTCAGGTTAGAGTCACAACTTTGTCTTTGTTCCAAAAACTAGCGAATTGCACCACTGTTTGCTACCTACGCAGGAGATTCAAAAGGGACTTGTGATTTTTGTGTCAAACAAATTGTAAAAATTGTTGTACAAACTTATTGAAAGGCTGCGTTTCATTGGTTGCACTGTCAGCTAACATGCAGTATTTGGTTATGTCACATTTATATTTAGAGACTTGGTTAGCAGGAAGGAGCTGCAGTTGTGGATCACAAGTTTCTGTGAATTCTGAGGGGTGATGGGTCCTTCCTTAGATTATTTTTGTAATATTTGCACCTGTTGTTGCCACTTTTATCTTACAAATCTGACAAATCGGTATGTCCAGTCTAGTTGTCTGTGCTTTTTCAGTTGTTTTTGTGTGAAATTAAATCCATAAAACAATAAATTAGTTTGCCAGAACCATTTTAACTGAACTTCACATACATTCTTCTGGTCTTTCAGCTCTTAGTCTGCGATGCAAAGAATAGTTAAAAAATATACCCACTGTTTTGTTTAAAACAGTTAATTAGGCAATAGACAGCTTTTGTTTCCATTTATATTATGCAACAATTAACATTTTTAACAATAAAATGACTGGAGGCGTGCTGCAATTACAAATTCAGCTTCATCCAGTTATTTGATCTAATCGTGACTGTTTGAGCTAATTGGACTTTAAAGTTGATGCAATAATCATGTTTTTATGCAGTAATGACCTGCTTGATGACTGTGGCTACATTCATACAGTGAATGTGTAGGATTGACTCTCAAATTGTCCTGTACATACAGCAGTGCACAGGATTGAATAATGTTGCATAATATCTATATGGACACGTAACCAAACTAAACTGAACTAAACTGAACAGAACCATATTTAGCAATCCAAACAGGACTGACATCTGTATTGTGCTGCTGTGTAAATTCGTCCTGTGTGTGTATGTGGAATATTTTCTGATTTCTATTCCTTGTGTATTTTAGACGCTATATAAAGAGTCGAGGGAGGGTCAGTACTACATGATAGATGCGGAGGTCTACACACATGATGTACCTTACCATGACTACTTCTACACTCAGAATCGCTACTGTATCATCCGCAACTCCAAGCACAAGTGCAGACTCAGGTGAGCGGTATCCTTATATCTGTACGTCTAACCGCTTTCATTTTGACTATAGCACTGAAATCTCTTGATGTAAGAGCCATTTAGTAAATAGTTGAGCTCATGATCTCTCTGTGCAGGATTTACACTGATGTCAAATACAAAAAGCACCCATGGGGTCTTGTGAAATCCTTTATCACAAAAAACTCCTGGAGTGGCCTAGAAGACTACTTCAGACACCTTGGTTGGTATAATGCATTTTATGTTTACTTTCCCTAACCCTCTATTTTCCCTCTTTACTCATCCGTTTAACTTCTTGTAGATTGTGCCCATTTTCTAGATGACTGAATGTCACTAATTATATTATGTCACTGTTCACTTCATAGGGTTCACAGGGTTATTATAGTTAGGCTATATATAGAATACAACTAAAACCATAAAAAAGTGTTAATAAAATAGAATAAAAATAGAAATAACTAAAATAAAATATAAAAATAATTTAAACTTTTTTTTGTTACTTCTAGTTCCCAAGTCAACATTTCTCATTTTCATTTAGTTTAACTTGATGTACTAAAATAATTAAAACTAAAACTGAAATAAAAATGTTATAGACATATTTACAAAATAAATAAATAAAAAAGACAAAACCACACAAAAAAATTTAACTAAAACTATAAAAGGAAAAGGAAAACAGAAAATATAATATATAAACTTTCAAATTATTAATTAATATTAATAAAAACCTATAAAAGTACAAGTAGCACTGCTTTATAGTGGCCCAGTCTGCAATCCATTGCCTTGTCTGAGTCTATATATCCTTAGCTACAAATCAAAACAGAACAGCGTATAAAACACTTCAAAACAAAATAACAATATAAAGCTATAGTCCAAAACTAATATGGATTAATTAAAATGAGCAGAACTGCAGACTCTGCTCAATTTCTTTCTTATCGACTGGAAATGGAAAGCTGGCTAATAGCTTCTCTGCCATGGGATGTTGGATTAGGGAATTAAAAGAGTAATGAACATTAGTGACCTGATCAGAGTGTCTAGGGAGGGCTATTAGCAGCATGGATGTGTCCGTTTCCTATTGGTGAAATGCATCAGTTAGGGTGCTTTCACACTTGGTTCGATTGCTTGGTCCGAACCAGAGTTCGAATGCTCCCCCCTCCCCCTGCCCCCGCTGGACTGTGTTCACATTATATTATTTGGGTCCGAACCGCGGTTCGTTTGCGTCATCAAGCCAGCAGCTGTTTACCCCGTTGCTTAGTAACGATGGCGCAGGAGAAGACTGCAAAATGCGTAGCATTGCTCTCTTCAATTTTATATTTATGCTTTTGAACCGTTGGTTTTGTTTCCAAAGCTTCAGTACATAACGGCACTTACGTCTGCCTTATGCAAATGCTCTAAAGTACTCTGAAGGCGAACAGAAATGAGATATACAGCTCTCTGCTTGCAGCGCGTCAGTCACGCTCGTCAGGAAAGTGAGGGAAACACACATTTTTATCAAATAATACGTCATTAATAGCGGTTCACTTCCGTGATTTGGTACGATTGCGTTCACATCAGCAGCGAACCGTACCGGAGTTCACATGAACCGTACCCCAGACCACCCTTATTAAGCGGACTCGGGTACAGTTCGCGGGTGCGCACCCGAGTTCGGAAGACAGCGTTCACATCATCCAAACGAACCGAACTCTGACGTCAATCGAACCCGGGTGCGCACCAAAAGTGCTAGTGTGAAAGCACCCTTAGATCCATTGCCTGCAAGGCCATTTAATTATTAAACTACAGGGGTGCCAAAAGCCAGATCCATAATCGATCCACTGACCTTAAAATAACAACTCTGGACTCACAAATTAATGCATTTTTAATGATCTTCACCTCACAATGCACATTCCAGAGGCAGAGCTGCTAGAAGAGGAGGCAGAGTTGACTCAAGGAAGCGGAGATGCTGGAAAGACGGGTGGTTTGCGCAGGAGACGAAGAACTTACAGTCGCACCCTACAGGAACACATGAAGCCAGGGAAGCAGTACAGTGCAGACTTAGATCAGCAGAGAGACGGCACCATGGGTATAAATATATGTATAGTTTTAATCTCTGAATCCAATATCTCTGCTACTGGCCTTAAAATACTGATTAAACCACCAGAAATTGTTTTAATGCCAATAAGATGTTTATTTTGTGGCCTATGCTTTTTAATATTTAAGCAAACATTGAAGACATTGTGTATTAGACTTATAACAATTATACTTACATTGCATGTTACATTATAGGTGCCATGGATATAAAGAACACACAACACAGATGGAACATCACTTCGATTGTGTTTGCGATGAGCTTAATGTAAGGCTTCATTCGCACTATAAGGCCTGTTTCACACCTCATACACACAGTAAGCTGTGCGTAAGTTTGGAGCTCTGACATTGACAGTGTTTCTGCTGCGTAACAGAACCACAAAAGATTCTAGGTTACTACATTAAGTTTTTCCTCTAATTACAACCTAAAATCATAAAATGGTTGTTAGAGTTACTACTCTTGATTTGCATGAGGAAGGTGAGCACATTTTCATTCAAATGGTAAATAATCTACACTGAACAGAATTGACTGCAAATTTTAGCAATAAACAACTTAAAGCACATGTTTTCAGTAAGATTTAATGAATGGAAAGTGTTGTTTGTTTGGAACCTAGAATCCCGTAAACTTTCACTGTGTATAACATACGTTGCTATTTTGCAAAAGATTGCATTGATAAATGGGTTAACAGTGCATGTTCTCCATATTTTCTGCTGTGTTCAGTATGCTGCAGTGGCAAAAATAGAAAATTTGCTGTGTGAACTTTCCAGCCTGTTAACATGGTTGCCAAAATAAATATGTGCAGCTTACATCTGCAGTGTGAAACATGGAAGAAAAACTGCCAGTTTTAACCATGATGATTTAGAATTACTTAAAAACCCAACGTGCTTATGAATGCCACATTGTTTTGCCTCTCAGTCTTTTTGTTCTGGTGGTTCTGAACTTGGGGCTGTTCTATAAACTTTGGGCCATGGAAGATGTCGCTCACCGTATGTATCTGAATACCAAGCACAGAATGAAGGAGAGAGTAGAGTCCAGGTAAAGGCTCTTTCACATTGTAAATTTTGTGAATTTTTATGATCAAAACTGACCATGTTTTTATGTAGTTTGGCACCTGGCCAAGGGCCTAGACAGGGTATGCCACACAGAAGTCGAGAAGAAGCACATTTACTGAGGGCAGTACTGCAGGACTCCATTAACCTTCTAGAACAGGTATGTTTGGGTGTTCTATTAAACACACCCTGCAATGACATGTAAATGCAAAACAAACTGGTTGTTCACCATTACACATCAGTGAGATGATCCTTCCTGTCTAATTTGGCAGTTCTTGACCAGAAAAAGTTGATCTTATGTTGTTTGTTAAAACTATAGCTACATACAGTATCTCTATTGGCTGAGAAGTCTCTTATGTGATTGTTTATTTTTGCTGGTTCTTTCTTCTCCACAGCTACGCAGTTCTCTTGTGGTGCTTCAGCAGACCTTTCAGGTCTACAACAGATCCTCCTCTCAGCTTTAAATGGCATTGAGTTTGGTGACCTGACAACACAAGGGTTTTCTTCCCATAAGACTTGTCCTCGCTGAAGAGTGTTGCCATAGGTACTGTCACTCCAGGGCAGGCTCGTAGCCATGTTCATCGTCTCTCTGGGCTTTTTTGTTATGGTTGGATGTTTTTTTTTTTTTTTTCTTTTTCAGTGCTGTTTTTGTCTTGGAGGGGATTTTCGCACTAGTACACTCAATTTCGCGAGTTTCCTCTTGGATTTACTAACTTGACCTTGAAGCTGAAGGAGAGAAGCAACAGTGCATTTTCTCATTCTTCAAATCTGATATTGCTGAAGTTAAACATTAAAGTAACAACAGTGTATCAGGTTGAAGCACAAGGGCTTCTCACAATCATGTCCTGAAATGATTGATGCTAATTTGATGGACACATTTTTTTTTCTGGACTGCAACAGAAGCCTTATAAAACGAAAAAGTTTCAGATGTAATGGATTCAGTGCAGTTGCACAGGGTCTTAAATTATAAAGGGGGCAATGCAGGCCCATTGCCTCTAGCTCACTTTAAAGATTTGCCTAACATTTAGTCATGTGGCCTTTTTTGTCTTGATTTAGATAATGTTCTTGTCTTAAGATCCCTCTAAGAATTTGTAAATGGTTGCACCTTAAAACCTTATTAAAGCAGGGATCACTAAAGACCAATGATTATGCTTATTGAAATTGATGAATGCTTGTAGGTTTTGAATGTTTATCAGGATTTTAATAATGTCTAATAGTACAAGTTTGTGTGAAGAAGATAAAATATCTGAAGTTTACTGTAAAGGATGAGTGGTCATGTTTGATGTTTTAAATTGTTTACACTCTTGGTCTTTAAAATACCACTTTTGTTGTTCAAATTTTAGGGACCATATTGTCACTGTGAACTAAATTTGTGACCCATTCATGTAAATTATTTACATTGGGAAAAGTGTGGTAATTTATTAAAAGAGAATGTGTAATCCTCAAGCATTTAATTCTTTCACAGAAAAATACGTAAGGGGTGGATGTGTATAGATGTCTATTTTTTCTGCATAGATTGAACATTTTCTTCTGATTTTTTTTTTTTATATATAAAAATTATTTGGAACCTATTTATAAATAAAATTCCCATGGCATTACAATGTTCAGTTTGTGAAACTTATGATTTTGAGATTTTCTTATGGTAACCTAGACATGAAATATCACAACATTGCTATTCATTGCTATACGTTTTAACTATTCATCCATAGGGTGTGACAACATGCCCCCGAAAGTGCTGTCTGGGTCTCTAAAATAGATGCAGACGTGCATACACAGCCCTTAATGGCGTCACGTGCACGCTCTGTCAAGGAACTTGAAATATGTTGCATTTTGTGTTTGTCGAGAAGCACAAAAAAGATTGTTACTAATACATAGGTATTCTCTATTTTAACTCTTGCCATTTTCAATTCAATGTCCATTAAAGGCGAAAAAGTGAGAGAGAGAAAATCAGACTCTGGAAGCATCTGGAAACGGTGTTCTCTGTAACAAACCATGGCCATTAAGTAAAGTTTATAATCGGAGGAAATGAAAGGGTTAGTTTGCACTGACGTCAGGAAGACATTCGCCAGTCACATTCACAGGGCGGTCAAACGCGCGTGCTGTGCGCTGTTGCTGTTTATGTTACGCGACTTCCTGGTGCTCTCTGTAGTAAACCTCGTAGATTTGGGCTGCTTTGTGTAGTTTTTCTTGGGCAACTGTAAGTAATTTATATGGAGTAAATGACTAAGTAAGCTCTGGTAGAGCAGCTGGGTAAAAAGACTCGAATATTCCACTACCGAAAATGAGACTCGCAGCTGACGCTCACACTGAAAGTACTCCCTGCTGCCCGAAAGGAACTATTTCTGCAGTATGAATGTTTTGTACTGTAAGTATGAAACATCGCATGCCACATGTTACGTCTGACATTTCACTATCAGTTTATTTACATATTATCGTGATTACTTTTGTTATATGACGTGTTCTCAATGGTCGTCAATCAGAACCTCATTGCTTCTATCTATCTGGAGCCAGTATTTATTTATTTATATATACATAGTACATACATATATACCCAAGGTCATGGCTTCAATTCCTAGTGAATGCATGAACCGATAAAATGTAGGACTACATTGTATGCAATGTATGTTGCTTTGGATAAAAGCGTCTGACACGGAAATAAAATAAGTTTAATGTTTTTAATATTTTATTTTATTTTAGATCATTTTTATTTTATTTTAAGTTATGAAAATCCTTTTTATGCTTTTTTGGCTGTATATAAATAATGCACAGGCCTGGATGCATTAATAATCTACTTTTAAACTGATTCCCACACCATTTAACATAATGTGACTCAAGTATGAGCAAACTATAAACCATAGACACCACATATACAAGAAATTGTTCCAGATGGTGCATCCTCAGGTACATTGTCCCTTTACATATGGGATATTCTAGGTGCCAGATGAATGACCAATACAGTATACAATGTATATTTTTGTCTACCCATTAGTCAGTCACATAAATCTAATAAACGTGCAATCTGGTTTCCTCACAGGAATGCAATATCTTCCCTCACCTCCATTTTATCGGCTGATATCCATCATGACGAAGAGATCCCATCAAACACTAGATCAGGATGATCCTCTGTGCTGTTGCGAGTACATTGATCGTCATGGCGGACGCAGTCACTTGGCAGCATGTTGCTGTGACTGTGAGGATTTGGATGAGGCTTGTGACAGGTGAGCACTTTGGATTCATAGATTACTGCTTAAATTATTAAATGATGAATATGATTGAATTTGTTATTTTCCAGATGGATGAAGAAGCAGCCTCAAAATTCAGACTCTCTGTCTCGGGCTATGGCCACGTTCAATGATCGTCTACGAGTGCCCTGGATATCTGGAGCCAGACAAGTTGATAAATCAGTGATCTCTCCTCTTATTCTGCTTCCTGTTTTTTTGCACATTGCAGCTTTGCACTACCTGCTGGGTATTTTAGTGCTAACTGCAGTGCCCGTCTTGGTCCTTTGGTACTACTATTTCACTCACCGAAAGAAAGGACGCACGTTATTCTTCCTCAGCCTCGCACTCTTCTCCCTCTTCTACATGTTCTACCTCTTCATCACCGAAGTCGTTCCTCGTGGTGATGTGAATCATCTTCAGTTGGCCGCTGTGACAGTGGGTGTTGCTCTTACGGTAATTTTCCTCATAATCACTAAGAGGGGGCCGGGCTACATCAGGCTTCGTCCAACTGACACTCATAGTACAGTGACCTATCACAAACCTCTGTCTGACGTAGATGCCACCTATCTAAATGGAGCACAGCACCAGGTGGTGACAGCCAATCATGAACAAACTTGTGAATCTGGGACAGCACAGCAGAGTGTTCAGAGGAGGAACTGGTGCGCAGTATGCAAAGTGGTGCGGCCCCCGAGAGCGGGACACTGCAGGATCTGTGGGGTCTGCATCCTGCGTCTGGACCACCACTGTGTCTGGTGGGTGGGTTTATTTAAAAAGCACTGCTTATTCAAGAGGGTCTCAGTCATTATTATGTCAGTATTATGTTTGGATCATATTTCACTCAAAAATGTTTTGGATTGTGAAATATTTTTATGGAAATTGTACACAAGTATATATTTTGAAAATATTTATGTTTATACATTTATATATTCATGTTCTTATATTTTATATTATATATAAACATTTAATATTTAATACATAAACATAACATTTTTCTTAAATACATGCATGTGTTTGTATTTATATATAAATATACACAATACACAGTATACACACATATATTATGTAAACAAAAACTTTTATTTTGGA
>NW_015547254.1:623361-629333 GCF_001515605.1 Sinocyclocheilus anshuiensis | reverse complement strand
TATGCATGTATAAATACACACACATACAGTATATATTTTGAAAATATTTATGTTTATACATTTATATATTCATGTTCTTATATTTTATATTATATATAAACATTTAATATTTAATACATAAACATAACATTTTTCTTAAATACATGCATGTGTTTGTATTTATATATACATAATAAATATACACATACAGTATATTATGTAAACAAAAACTTATGGATGCGATTAATCGCAATTAATCGTTTGACAGCACTAAATTATATATATATATTACACACACTGCATAAATACATTAAAATATTATATAATATACATAATATATATATATATATAATATACTTTAAATATTAATTTTCATGTTTTTGTCAAATTTGTTATTTATATATATAGCTACAGTACTGAAAATCCAACAAGATTCATCAAGAAGTAAATAATAAAACGTAATGACATTTTGGGAGAATATTTGAATTGATTAAAAAAATGCAAAAAACATTAATGTTGCTAGAATAGGGCTAATTTTCATGCAGTATTTTTCATGCCCATCAAATATACTTCATTTTTATGTAAATGCACACATTAGCATTACCAGCATTTTGCTTTAGTTATTGACCCATCTTTAGCATCTAATATTAGATATTGTATACTGCATGAAGTCTTATCTGCATACTCTTATAATTTTACTTTCCTAGAAACAAAACAAAGAATGTAATCCTTAATGAAATCAAAGAGTGCACAGTTACCAGAATTCCTGTATCAGTTGGGTTAGCTCATGTGCTATGCACTGAATATGCTCATTGTTATGTTGGAAATCTCAGAACATTCTAGTTGTCCATTTATTATGTTATGGATTAATATGCAGTAATCAAACTTTGTTTTTTGTGTTCAGCGCAGCTGTAAAATGTCTTGTTCTTCATGTAAACATGTGTACTGGAGCCAGTGAGGTGATCTCACCCTCTGCATTCATCTTACTCTGTGTAAGTGATATGTGAAAATGATCTCCAGGTCTCAGTTCAGTGGCTTGTTTGTCGTTTTGGTTTGCGTTAGGATCAACAGCTGTGTGGGGCAGGACAATCACCGCAATTTCCTTCTGACACTTGTTTTCTTTCTGCTGACATCGCTGTACGGGATCAGTTTGGTTCTTCGAAGCGTGTGTTCCGACCAGAATGTAATGACTGCACTGTTCTACTGTCCTGACGTCTACAACCAGTTCAGGTTTGGATCCAGATATACAAACTCACAGAAATGCTTTCTGTTCTATTTAATTCAATTGGTTCTGACCCTCTTTTCAGACCTTTCTTAACACCTCTGTTCCTTCCAGTTCATTAGTTATTCATGAAAAAGTCACTTTACTGCTTCAAATGCACCATATCAGTATTCAGCAGAATTGTTGAGGGTTAAGTGAACAAACTGAACAAAAATTAAGTCTTTCCCAAACATCATCTGCCATTCTTCACACAAACACAAAGTCCTGCCCAAAACTTATGCCGCTGGTTAAAGGAATAGTTCACCTATAAACCAAAATTTGCCGAAAATGTACTCACCCTCAGGCTGTCCAAGATGTAGAGGAGTTTGTTTCTTCATTGGAACAGATTTGGAGAAATTACATTACTTGTTCACACAGATCCTCTGCAGTGAATGGGTGCCGTCAGAAAGAGTCCAAACAGCTGATAAAAACATCACAATAATCCATGAATAATCAGCATAACTCCAGTCCATCAATTAACATCTTGTAAAGCGAAAAGCTGAATGGTTGTACTAAACACATTTTTGGGTGTACTGTTCCTTGAAGACAGAAGTTGTGGGCTGCAGTGCACTATTTTAGTATTATTTATATATGATTATTTATTCATATTTTGAATTATCTTTTAAATTCACACACACACACTTACGTTATACCAACTACTTTTCAATTACAACTACTCATACAGCCCACACATCTGGCTTTGCAAGTGGACAGACGGGCCCAGAAAACCCCCTCTTGCTCTGCCTGCAGACCTCATTTATATAAGGCTCAGCTCCATCAGTGCTCATTACACTAAAGTAAACCTAGACATTTCCTGTCCTTGGAGACCTACACAACTGCTAGCCAGTCATTATCTCGTTTGCAGTTTCTACCCGAGTTTGTTAAATATTTTTTTCCTTGTTCAAATATAATGACATAAGGTATTTTACATTATAGATGGCAGGCAATTTACCTATTAAATTGATCTTAAAGAATTCACCCAAAATTGATGACTCAGGCCATCCAATATGTAGAGGAGTTTGTTTCTTCATTGGAACAGATTTGGAGAAATTACATTACTTGTTCACACAGATCCTCTGCAGTGAATGGGTGCCGTCAGAAAGAGTCCAAACAGCTGATAAAAACATCACAATAATCCATGAATAATCAGCATAACTCCAGTCCATCAATTAACATCTTGTAAAGCGAAAAGCTGAATGGTTGTACTAAACACATTTTTGGGTGTACTGTTCCTTGAAGACAGAAGTTGTGGGCTGCAGTGCACTATTTTAGTATTATTTATATATGATTATTTATTCATATTTTGAATTATCTTTTAAATTCACACACACACACTTACGTTATACCAACTACTTTTCAATTACAACTACTCATACAGCCCACACATCTGGCTTTGCAAGTGGACAGACGGGCCCAGAAAACCCCCTCTTGCTCTGCCTGCAGACCTCATTTATATAAGGCTCAGCTCCATCAGTGCTCATTACACTAAAGTAAACCTAGACATTTCCTGTCCTTGGAGACCTACACAACTGCTAGCCAGTCATTATCTCGTTTGCAGTTTCTACCCGAGTTTGTTAAATATTTTTTTCCTTGTTCAAAGATAAATCTTGTATATACTGTGTGTGTGTGTGTGTGTATATATATATATATATATATATATACACACACACGTTTTTTATTCTATTTAATTTCAGTTCAAGTAATTTTAGTATTGCAACTTTAAAATTAAGATGAAAGTTTTGATCCTCAAGTTCACACAGTTTCAGTATGACTGTTCATAACAGCATTTTTAGTATTTAGAGAATAATAATAATAAAATGAACCTATTTGTCTCCGTCTTTCTGTTTATCAGTTCTGCTCTGTGTTTCACCTGTGCCTGGTACAGCTGTGTTGTGTCAGGAGGTTTGCTGCACCTGCTGCTCTTGCAGCTTATCAACGTCAGCTTCAACGTGACCGAACGGGAGGCGCGTCTGGCTTTGAGAGAGAAAACCGGTCGCAGCCTTCTCTGGGGTCTGATCATCGACACCGGCGTTTACTCAAGAGGCTTCCGTAGTAACTGGATTGGATTCTTGACCATGAGCAAGGCTTCAGAGCCATCAAATCATAAACCATCAGATCTGGTGTAGAAATTCAGCTCTCAGTCTCCGCTGATGGAAAACAATCGAACTGGTCTTTCAAGTGAATTATCACCCATATACAACACAGTGAAGTATAATATTGTGCTACTTAATGCCTTCAACATTCATTCCAGAGTCAGTTTTATGGCTCTAGACATTGTGCTCAAGGTCTCATAAACAGTCAGTTGAATTGTGTGGATCACTAGATGGCAGTGTTGTAGTATGTTACATCTCTACCAGTTTATTTCAACATCAAGTACACCATTACTCCGGTGTAGTTAGTGTTTACCAGCTTGGCATTCCAAATATTATGTAAAGTTCTCACGAAATATATATTTTTTATGATTAATATTAAGAATTCATAAGAATGAATAAGTATCATAAATAGTATATTAATTTTCTTCCATGATTTGTCATGTTTTGACAATAATTTTTCTAAAATATATAAAAAAATGTTTTTAGTAATTTCAATCATAGGGAACCATGTGTGACTTGCATTTACAATTAGAGGAAAACAAACTAACAAATATCACACATTTTTGGTTTACATTCACTGCTAGTTGGCTCTATTATAGATTTTACTGGCTAATATTTGTTCCCTCAACTCCAAAGTGTGTCTTATGTGAACAAACATTGAATATCAAGCCTTATTTAGTGCCTATTTGGAACATCAGAAGTGATGCAACACTGCATCTATATCCAGACAGCACACAGCTTTAAAACTGTCATCTCAGTATGAATGTTTTATGTGGAGCTTCATGTTTGTTATTTGAGGTCTTTGTGCCTGTGTGTGTATTTTCTTTTCATGTGCTTCAACTGGGGACAAATCTGTGGCATGTCCCATCCAGCTATTTTTTGATGTGCAGGAATTATTGCAGCGTTTTTTAATCAAAGTTGGCTTCCTTTCATTAAATGCCTTCTAAAGAAACTGCTAAAGAAGCACTTCAGAATCCGGATGTTTCTTTGTCCCATGTGAGACGGTTTTATAATGTAATGCATTCCATTCTACAAGTTGTTCGATTAAACTGTACCATGGAAAAATAAACACGCGTAAAATGATTAAACATGGTGGCTCATCAAGCTGCAGATGTTTTCAGTGTCATTTGATGATGTCATGTAAAGCCTGTGTGTGCAGTTAAAGAGGATTTACGGAGCGCCACGGGGAGTCAATAGGGGAGGAGCGGAAGTCGGGCAAAATCTCTGCCACTTTACGTCTGAGCTGCTCTCTGCGTGCCTCTCTTTCTTTCTGTTCTCGCAGGACAACAGGAAGACGCCTCCAGCCAGCAAAACGCTTCTTGACAGCTCTCCTACAAAGCCCAGAGAGCCAATGTCAGAGCAAACATACATTAATTTTTCTAAATACTGAAAATACTAAATAACCCATACATTTCTTTTTCTACTATCTTTAGAAAAGACATTTTGGCCTTATGGTGCATTAAAAGTGTCACATTGAAAGACGTGTTGACCTGCTGTTGTGCTGCTCTGCCCGTTGCTCATTGTCCCAGGCTGTGATTCGCTCCTCTGTAGCGTGATCCATCAGGGCCATGAACACCTTCTTCTGGGTCCGTGTCCTGTGAAACCGCTCTGCACGTGCTTCCAGTATAAAGCGCAGATCTTTTAACTGGCAAGTATTCAAATCAAACATAGACAATTGCTCATAACTAAAGATAAGGGTTTATTAATATCACTAACCCTAAATATTAAACATAGACACATTGATGTAAGCTCTTTTTGTTGTGTCAGTAATAATAAATCACAAAGTATAACTTAGCAACCACATAGCAACCTGGTGATGAGTTTTAGGGAAGCAAAATTGATAATTTCTTCTATTCATAAAACGTAAAGACAATAAAAATAATACCATTTGTATGTATTAATTTCAATGCAATTATATATTTGAAATTAATTATAAATAATACAATATTATCCTTAAATTATATGTATATTTATATTAAATTTATTATGATTAATATAAATTAAATGTGTGTATGCCTATAAATATGTCTTAATAGTACTTATATTAAATTAATAAGACTACTTTTAAACAAACATTTACATTAAAATAATGAATACGGACTATACCAAATTTAGTTTTCTAATGGAATCTGTTATCGTTTTATTCATTTATAAAAAAAAATACAATTATTTATTTATGTGTACAAACTATTATTTTTTATGTCTAAAATGTCTATAAATATATTCTGTATATTTATATTAAATTGATAAGATTGTTTTTAAACAAACATAACTCTTAATATTCACATAATTATAAATATTTAAATAATGAATAAATAATACATATGTATGTAATATTATTATAAATACATTTATAATATATATAAATAATTATATAATATATATATATATATATATATATAAATAATTTTATTATTTAAAAATCAACAAGACCTTTTGTTGGCTAAACCAAATATCACTACAGAAATGATGTTGTGTCAAAATCTGAAGCTTTTCTAATCATTCACAGTTTCCTACCAGTCTGTGTGTGTGTGTGTGTGTGGCATTTTACCCTTTTCCAGCTACACACAACCCTCTGAAGTAAGATCCGGTGATACAGCTGGTTGGCACTGGCCTCTCTCTCTGCATGGGTCTCATCC